>NC_088863.1:12265318-12338077 GCF_032884065.1 Artemia franciscana
TTCGATTAGCAATCACCATCAACAAAGCACCAGGACACAAATGACGACCGGGACACAGGGAATATAAATGACGACCGAGACACTGAAAGGGAAATTACAGACAGGGACACCGGGACACAAATGACAACCGGGACACAGGGAAACAACTACAACGGGGACGCCAGGGGGCACAAGGAGATATATAAATGACGACGGGGACATAGGGAATGTTCGATTAGCAATCACCATCTACAAAGCTTAAGGGCAATCATTAGAATCATGAGGTGTAACTAAAAAAAACTAAAAAAGGTAAAAAACTAAAAACTAGAAAAAAAGACCAATTCAAAAATGAACTACAATGGCGCGTAACGACTTACGCGCGCGGGGGTGGGGGCTTGGGGGCGCGAAGCGCCCCCACCACCTGTCTGTCAATATACAAAGCCTTATGTACTTATAACGACGGCATATGCAAACGCTCTTTTTACAAACAAACAAACATGCATACACACAACTCTTTTTTATATACATAGATTGATAAATAGATACAATACAAATTAACTGCATAAAACTTGCGAATATACAACATTCTTCGCGGTCCAATTGTCGCTGCATATAAATAGATTGTCAGGTTTACCGACTTTCGAACATGCAACGTACAATTGTCCATGGGAAAAACAATCAGTATTAAGATCTATACCGCATTTTTCTAATGATTGACCTTGAGCTTTGTTGATGGTGATTGCAAATGCTAATCGAATGTGCCCTTGAGCTTTGTTGATGATGATTGCTAATTGAACATTTCCTGTGTCCCGGTGGTCATTTATATATCCCCCCTGTGCTCCCGGTGTCTCCGTTGTAGTTGTGTCCCTGTGTCCCGGTCGTCATTTATATTCCCTGTGTCCCGGTCGTTATTTGTGTCCCGGTGTCCCAGTCTGTAATTTCTCTTTGAGTATCCGGTTCGTCATTTATATTCCCTGTTTCCCGGTAGTCCTTTGTGTCCCGGTCTGTAATTTCGTCAGTCGACAAATATGACGTCAGTCGACAAAAAACTTCATGACGGAATAATGCTCAATCCTCATAATGACGTCAGTCGACAAACATGACATCAGTCGACACACAAACATGACGTCAGTCAACAGACATACAACTTATTTTTATATATATAGATATAGTTTCTGTTTCAGTTTTTCTTTTTTTTAGTTTTGCAGCTTTTTTAGTTTTTTTAGCTTTTTTTCTTTTTAGTTTTTTACCTTTTTATGGCACTTGGTATTAACCAAGTGACATATAGCAATCGCAAATTCTGTCGGTCTGTCGGTCAATGTTCATTCTAACATTGACAGTTGGAAAAATCTTCACGTGCCAAGTATGCTAAAGCTCAACAATTTATAATAAACCTCAAAATTTAAGTATCTGTTTTAAGGTTTTCGAATTACTTTAATCTATTGTCAAAATATTTTGAAATATTTATGCAATTCCCAGTTTTTACATTTTTAGTTTCAGTTTTCTTTTTCTTCGTTATTTTTCAGACGTAAATACATATCGCCGAACCTTTGTTTTTTTTTTTAAATAAAATTTGTTTGTTGGTTTCAAGCAACAAAGCTCTAGGTCAATCATTAGAAAAATGCGGTATAGATCTTAATACTGATTGTTTTTCCCATGGACAATTGTACGTTGCATGTTCGAAAGTCGGTAAACCTGACAATCTATTTATATGCAGCGACAATTGGACCGCGAAGAATGTTGTATATTCGCAAGTTTTATGCAGTTAATTTGTATTGTATCTATTTATCTATCTATGTATATAAAAAAGTTGTGTGTATGCATGTTTGTTTGTTTGTAAAAAGAGCGTTTGCATATGCCGTCGTTATAAGTACATAAGGCTTTGTATATTGACAGACAATGGGAAAGCCAAGAATGTTGTATATTCGCAAGTTTTACGTCGTTCAAAACAAATATATAAATCTAACTATATTCAAAGGTGGTACAGAGGGATCAACCCCTGCAGACGAAATGAATGCTTGCCCGAAAAATTCTAATTTTTGTAGTTAATTAAAATTAACTACAAATATAAGTGTCCAATTGCAAAACGATGACTCTGGTCAAACATTTTCAGATCAATTGCTGGCAATTGGAAACGAAAAGCTCCCACCCAGTAGACTCAATTTCAGGACGTATACAACTACCTGCTGAATTCTGTAATTTAGTGACGTCCAAAAATGAATTGATTGAAAAAGTATTTCCGAATATTCTAAACAATTATAAAAATAATAAATGGCTAAGTGAAAGAGCGATTCTTGCACCCAAAAATATAGACGTCCACGAAATCAACAATATTGTTTTGACCAAGATTCGAGATCAGGCAGTCCTTTACAAGTCAGTCGACACAGTTTTGGAACCAAATGAGGCAGTTAATTATCCATCTGAATTTTTAAATTCCGTGGATCTTTCAGGGTTTCCACCACACGTGCTACAACTAAAAATAGGCGTGCTACAACTAAAAACTAAAATCAACCCACCAAAGCTTTACAATGGCACGCGACTTGCCGTAAAAAAACAATGGAAACGTAATAGAGGCCACAATCTTGACAGGGCCTTTTGAGGGTGAGGCTGTTCTTATTCCTCGCATTCCCATGATTCCAACGGGTCTGCCTTTTCAATTTAAAAGATTGCAATTCCCAATTCGATTAGCATTTGCAATCACCATCAACAAAGCTCAAGGTCAATCATTAGAAAAATGTGGTATAGATCTTAATACTAGTTGTTTTTCCCATGGACAGTTGTACGTTGCATGTTCGAGGGTCGGTAAACCTGACAATCTATTTATATGCAGCGACAATTGGACAGCGAAGAATGTTGTATATTCGCAAGTTTTACGCAGTTAATGTGTATTGTATCTATCTATCTATCTATCTATATAAAAAGGAGTTGTCTGTATGCATGTTTGTTTGTTTGTAAAAAGAGCGTTTGCATACGACGTCATTATAAGTACATAAGGCTTTTGTATATGCACAGACAATGGGAAAGCCAAGAATGTTGTATATTCGTAGTTTTACGTAGTTCAAAACCCATATATAAATCTAACTATATTCATAGGTCGTACACAGGGACACAACTACAATGGCACGTAACTAATATGGCGCGTAACGACTTACGCGCGCGGGGGGGGGGGGGGCTTGGGGGGGCACAAAGCACCCCCACCAACTAGGTGTTGGGGTGGCGTGAAGCGCCACCCCAACAGGTAGTAGTCGATAAAACTGAGAACCAAAGGTGTTTGACAACGAAGAGACTTCTCAATTATTAACCTAAGAGTGAAAACTTGGTCGACACATCCTCTACCTTTTTTAAAACCGCACTGTTCTTCCCTTAAAACTTTGTCTACAGCATCTTTCAGTCTAAAAAGCATCATATTACTAAGTAATTTGCTACTTACAGATATCAGACTAATACCTCGATAATTACGACACTCACCCTTTTCACCTTTCTTATACAGTGGTTTCATTAAGGTTTTCCTAAAATCATTAGGTACATCCCCTTTTTCAAAAATCATGTTCATAATCTTCAGTAGCTTATTCCTAACCCCAGAGCCACCATATTTAAGAAACTTATTTATCAAACGGATTTGTATTCATTTGCACATCAGAGAAGTGGAGATAAAGTATAGCGGGTCTGCATGCAAAATGTATTAGCTACAATTATTGTGCATATTATGAAAAAGAATTGTTTCCTAACGTCACGCTGTCCAAATACTTAGCCCCCACCCCCAATTGTACAAAATATATGTCCCAAATTAGACAAGTCCAATGCATTCTGTCAAACTAAATAAGTCTTGTGGCTATGAAATATGAAACAAGTTTTCACAGATCTACAGATCAAAATTTACGAGTGTGTTCTGAATAATAAACAAGCACCTCTACTGCTACTAACAAATCACTGCAGCACTGAGCAACCGAAGGTCAACACAGCTACGTACGCTGCTCTTTTATCATAATCTATTAAAACCTCACTCATTATCCTCAAAAATTCCACACCTTATTAAGTGTGGAAGAATCGTTTGAAAGAAAAACTTGATCTTTCCCAAATCACGGGCCTTGAAGGAGATAGATCCAGTAAGATGAATTATCGCTGATATTGTTTTATCATTCGTTTTTATATGAATTCCTGATTTTGATTCAATACTATATATGGTCATGTTTTTATCATTTATTCTTCTCTGTAGACTATTAATAGTGTCGGACTTTAAACCGAAGGGTAATTTAGTAGACACAACGATATTCCCAATTTTAAAATGTTCAAAATAACAGTCATTACCTAGCCTTTGAAGTATCCTGGCAATTCTTCGACAAGTTTTGCGCGCCTCTGCTGGATAAATTTTCCCAGAGACCCAAACTGACCCACTAGAATGTATTCTAGCTGTTGCCGAAGGGTTTCTTAAGAACATCAATAACTTAAGCTGACTTCCACGATCAATAAGCTTAAGATTATTACCCCTCTTAGCAGTTTCTTCCAAATCTGGGTGGCAGCCTAGACGAAAGGTGCATACACAATTGTCCAAATTGAAGACAGACTCGCTGAGGATCATTTTTTCATTTCTTGAATTATTTTCGATCGAGCCTTTCAACTTTCTTTCCATAGAAATCCTTCCTGGCGTAGTCAATAAATGGCTTGCATGCCAAAAAATTTCTACTTCATTGTAAACAGGAGCTACTATACCATTTACCGCTATATTGTTTCTCTGGTCATCCCTTCTGGCCATAGTCATCATGATTGTAACTCATTTTCCTTCCCAACTAACATCTAAGCGAAGTGTATATGTTGACAGCGAAGATTTTTTTTTTTTTTGTCATTTTTTCCTGAAGGGATTTTAAGAAATGCATAAATCTAAGCCAGTGTAAATTCAAGGACAACAAAAGCAATTATGCAGTTTATACTAACTTTCAAGCTGTATTAGAAAAAAAAATTTATTAGAAAGGAAGCTAGGCTTAGAATGGTGTCGTCATTAATTAAGAACTGCTATAGGACAGACTCAAATGCTTCAATACTTTCATCGAGGAAGTGAAAGTTACACAACTGAAAACACGAATAAGTCGTATTTAACCACTGCCCGTAGAATACGAGGTGGGGAGGTTAATTTGAACGGAATACGAAATTGATAACGCTTTTTTCAAGTCAGGAAAGAGATTGCACCACGGTGGCTTGTACTTATCTGCCATGTTGTGTCGCAAAATAATACCTTCGGCCGAAGTCCCTTAGTTTCCATTGATTTATCATGGTGAAAACCATTAACAGGAGAATAACAATTTCCTTTTTTGAAAAACAAGTAAAGTTAGATTTTAGCAGGAATAATTTCTGTCCCCCCCCTTTAATGGCATTCCTTTCGAGCCAGGCGTCGTAGAATATCGCAAGAGGGCTCGTTTGAATAAAAGGTAAAATTCGTGTTTACCCTGTCAAATTGATTATTATTAGGATTAGATTTGACAAATCGGACCATTTGAACGTCGGGAGAGGACTCGTCTGAATGAATGCACAAAGTACTGGACCAATTTTTAATAGCTAAGGAAATTGTACCGTAGTAAATTGCTGATTGCTGTCATTTTGTGCCGTAAAACAGAAAAATGCCTAGCAGTGAAATACAACACTTGCCATAGCTAGAAACTCCTAACTGGAGATCTACAGTCGTCCCCGTGATTGTAGCAGTAGCTGTTATCTAATAGTATCACAATGCCAACTGGAACTAAGACTTGATACTTATTTAACTCGTTATTGAGAGTAAACTGTAACCAATAGTAACCAAAAAGTAAAAATGTTTTGCAAAAAAAATCATGTGATAGGAAATCGCCATGTGAAGCTAAGTCAAGAATGGTGGCTGTTATTTTGAGTAATTTTTATGGTAAAATTCATTGCGAAAGCAAACTTACGGGGATTTCAAAAAACTGAGAACCCTCAAAAATGGTGTCGGATGTAAATGAAAACTAAATGAAACGTCATTTACAGACAAATCTGTAAATGAAGACTTATAATAAGTCTTTTTTTTTAGTTTTTTAGCTTTTTTAGTTTTTTTTTCTTTTTAGTTTCTTTTGTAGTTTTTACCTTTTTTAGTTTTTTTCTTCTTTTGTATTAGTGTGAAATAATTCAGACGTCATATGCGGACAAACATGACGTCACCTGATCCACAGATCCACACACAGACAACTTATTTTTATATATATAGATATATATATATATATATATATATATATATATATATATATATATATATATATATATATATATATATATATATATATATATATATATTTAACTACGTAAAACTTGCGAATATACAACATTCTTTGCTGTCCTATTGTCTGTCCATATAAATAGATTGTCAGGTTTACCAACTCTTGAACATGCAACATAATAATTGTCCATTTGAAAACAATCCGTATTCATATCTATACCGCATTTTTCTAACGATTGCCCTTGAGCTTTGTTGATGGTGATTGCTAATCGAATATTCCCTGTGTCCCCGTCGTCATTTATATATCCCCCTGTGCCCCCGGCGTCCCCGTTGTAGTTGTGTCCCTGTTTCCAGGTCGTCATTTATATTCCCTGTGTCCCGGTATCCCAGTCTGTAATTTCTCTTTGAGTGTCCCGGTCGTCATTTATATAGATATGCAAGCTGTTAGGGTGGCGCTTCGCGCCACCCCAACAGCTAGTTGGTGGGGGCACTTTGCGCCCCCCCCAAGCCCCCCCGCGCGCGTAAGTCGTTACGCGCCATATTAGTTACGCGCCATTGTAGTTGTGTCCCTATGTCCCACCTGTGAATATAGATATATATATATATATATATATATATATATATATATATATATATATATATATATATATATATATATATATATGTTTTAAACTACGTAAAACTTGCGAATATACAACATTCTTTGCTGTACCATTGTCTGTGCATATAAATAGATTGTTAGGTTTCCGTATTCAGATCTATACCTCATGATTCTAATGATTGCCCTTGAGCTTTGTTGATGGTGATTGCTAATCGACCATTCCCTGTGTCGCTGTCGTCATTTATATATCCCCCTGTGCCCCCGGCGTCCCCTTTGTAGTTGTGTCCCTGTGTCCCGGTCGTCATTTATATTCCCTGTGTCCCGGTCGTCATTTGTATCCCGGTGTCCCAGTCTGTGATTTTTCTTTGAGTGTCCCGGGCGTCATTTATATTCCTTGTGTCCCGGTGTCCCGGTCGTCATTTATATCCCCCTGTGCCCCCCGGCGTCCCCGTTGTAGTTGTGTCCCAGTGTCCCGGTCGTCATTTATATTCCCTGTGTCTCGGTCGTCATTTGTATCCCGGTGTTCCGGTCTGTATATACATTCGTTTTTTTAGTTTTTCTCCTTTATTTTTTCATTTTTTTCCTTTTTTATTTTTTTTCTTTTTTAGTTTTTTTTATTTTTTAGCTTTTTTAGTTTTTTTATTAGTTTTTACCTTTTTTTAGTTTTTTTAGTTTTTTTTACTTATGTCCTGGTCCTCATTTATACTCCCTGTGTCCCGGTCGTCATTTGTGTCCCGGTGCTTTGTTGATGGTGATTGCTAATCGAACATTCCTTTTGTCCCGGTCGCTTTCTGTTTGAGTGTCGTCATTTATATTCCCTATGTGCCGGTGTCCCGGTCGTCATTTGTGTCCCGATGTCCCAGTCTGTAATTTCGTCAGTTGAAAACATGACGTCAGTCGACACAGAAACATGACGTCACCTGACAGACAGACACACAGACAGACAACTTATTTATATATATATATAGATAGATACAGTTTCATTTCAGTTTTTTTTCTTTTTTAGTTTTTTCTTTTCTTAGTTTTTTTCTGTTTTAGTTTTTCTTTTTTAAATTTCTTCTAATTTTTTACCTTTTTATTTTTTTATTTTTTTTACATTTTTCTTTTTAAGTTTTTTCTTTTTTTAATTTTTTAGTTTTTTTTATTTTTAGTTTCTTTTATTTTAGTTTCATTTTTCTTTTTTCAGTTTTCTTTTTCTTCTCTGTTTTTCAGACGTCATATGCAAACCCTCAATAAAAAAATACATACAACTTATTTTTATATATAGATAAGATATAATCAGGCGTAACAGACATAGTGTAACAGACATAAAAGACAGACAACTTATTTTTATGTATATAGATTTTTATATATAGATACAGTTTCTTCTTTAGTTTTGTTTCTTTTTTAGTTTCTTCTTTTTATTGATTTGTTTTCTTCAATTTGTCAATGTTCATTCTAACATTGACGCTTGGAAAAATCTTTACGTGCCAAGCATGCTAAAGCTCCCACAATTTATATTAAACCTCAAAATTTGGGGTATCTGTTTTAAGGTTTTCGGATTACTTTAATCTATTGTCAAAATATAGCCTATTGAAATATTTGTGCAATTCCCAGTTTTTTTTTTGTTTTTTCTTTTTTTTAGTTTTTTAGCTTTTTTTAGTTTTTTTTTTAGTTTTTTATCTTTTTTATTTTTGTACGTTTTTTCTTTTTAGGTTTTTTCTTTTTTTAATCTTTTTAATTTTTATTTTTTTTTAGTTTTTTCTTTTTAGTTTTTTTTTTTTTAGTTTTTTACCATTTTTCTTTTTCCGAATTACTTTAATCAATTGTCAAAATATTTTGAAATATTTATGCAATTTCCAGTTTTTACATTCTAGTTTGTTTTCTTTTATATATGTAGAAGATATAATCTGGCGTAACGGACAGACAACTTATTTTTATATATATAGATAGATATATATATATATATATATATATATATATATATATATATATATATATATATATATATATATATATATATATATATATATATTTATATATATATATATATATATGTTTTTAACTACGTAAAACTTGCGAATATACAACATTCTTTGCTGTCCCATTGTCTGTGCATATAAATAGATTTTCAGGTTTACCGACTCTTGAACATGCAACATATAATGGTCCATGGGAAAACAATCCGTATTCAGATCTATACCTCATGATTCTAATGATTGCCCTTGAGCTTTGTTGATGGTGATTGCTAAGCGACCATTCCCTGAGTCGCCATCGTCATTTATATATCCCCCTGTGCACCCCGGCGTCCCCTTTGTAGTTATGTCCCTGTGTCCCGGTCGTCATTTATATTCCCTGTGTCCCGGTCGTCATTTGTGTCCCGGTGTTCCAGTCTGTGATTTCTCTTTGAGTGTCCCGGGCGTCATTTATATTCCTTGTGTCCCGGTGTCCCGGTCGTCATTTATATCCCCCTGTGCCCCCCGGCGTCCCCATTGTAGTTGTGTCCCTGTGTCCCGGTCGTCATTTATATTCCCTGTGTCCCGGTCGTCATTTGTATCCCGGTGTCCCGGTCTGTATATACATTCGTTTTTTAGTTTTGTTTTTCTCCTTTATTTTTTTCCTTTTTTTTTTTTTTCTTTTTTAGTTTATTTAGATTTTTAGATTTTTTAGTTTTTTATTAGTTTTTAGTTTTTTTGTAGTTTTTACCATTTTTTTAGTTTTTTTAGTTTTTTTTTTTACTTATGTCCTGGTCGTCATTTATACTCCCTGTGTCCCGGTCGTCATTTGTGTCTCGGTGCTTTGTTGATTGCTAATTTATATTATATTTATATTTATATTTTTTATATTTATTAATATTTTTTTAGTTTTCTTTTTCTCTTATTTTTCAGTTTTTTTCTTTTTTTTAGTTTTTTCTTTTTTAGTTTTTAGTTTTTTTTTGTTTTTTACCTTTTTTTAGTTTTTTTAGTTTTTTAGCTTTTTTAGTTTTTTTATTAGTTTTTAGTTTTTTTTTTAGTTTTTGCCTTTTTTTAGTTTTTTCAGTTTTTTTAGTTTTTAGTTTTTACCTTTTTTTAGTTTTTTTTAGTTTTTTAGCTTTTTTAGTTTTTTTTCTTTTTAGTTTTTTTTGTAGTTTTTACCTTTTTTAGTTTTTTTTTCTTCTTTTGTATTAGTGTGAAATAATTCAGACGTCATATGCGGACAAACACGACGTCACTCGACAGACAGACAGACAGACATAACCCACAAACAACTTATTTTTATATATATTTATTCATATTTTTTTAGTTTTCTTTTTCTCTTTTATTTTTCAGTTTTTTCCTTTTTTTTAGTTTTTTTCTTTTTTAGTTTTTAGTTTTTTTTAGTTTTTTACCTTTTTTTAGTTTTTTTTAGTTTTTTTAGTTTTTTAGCTTTTTTAGTTTTTTTATTAGTTTTTATTTTTTTTGTAGTTTTTGCCTTTTTTTATTTTTTTTCAGTTTTTTTTTTAGTTATTAGATTTTTACCTTTTTTTAGTTTTTTTTAGTTTTTTAGCTTTTTTAGTTTTTTTTTCTTTTTAGTTTTTTTTTGTAGTTTTTACCTTTTTTAGTTTTTTTCTTCTTTTGTATTAGTGTGAAATAATTCAGACGTCATATGCGGACAAACATGACGTCACCTGATCCACAGATCCACACACAGACAACTTATATAGGCAAAAACTACAAAAAAAAATAAAAACTAATAAAAAAATAAAACAGCCGAAAAACTAAAAAAACTAAAGAAACTAAAAAAAGGAAAAAACTTAAAAAACTAAAAACTAAAAAAAACTAAAAAAAAGGAAAAAAACTGATAAATAGAAGAGAAAAAGAAAACTAATAAAATTAAAAATAAACATAAAAAAAAATAAAAAAGATAAAAACTAAAAATAAAGTAAAAAGAAAAAACGAAAAAAAAATAAAAAAGCTAAAAAAAAAAAGGTAAAAACCAATAAAAAACTAAAAAGAAAAAAGGTGAAAAACTAAAAAAAAATTTAATCTAAAAAACTAAAAAAAACTAAAAAGGTAAAAACCAAAAGAACTAAAAAAGAAAAAAAAACTAAAAAAAGGAAAAAAACTGAAAAATAAAGGAGAAAAAGAAAACTAAAAAAATATAAATAAAAGTAAAAAAACTAAAAAGATAAAAACTTCAAAAAAAAACTAAAAAGAAAAAGAAAGAAACTAAAAAACCTAAAAAAAAGGTCAAAACCAATAAAAAAAAACTAAAAGGAAAAAAAGGGAAAAAATTAAAAATTTATTTCATCATATACCAATTCAAAAACGAATGTATACCGGGATGACGACCGGGACACAGGGAATATAAATGACACAACTACAACGGGGACGCCGGGGGCACAGGGGGATATAAATGACGACCGGGATACAAGGAATATAAATGACGCCCGGGACGCTCAAAGAGAAATCACAGACTGGGACACCGGGACACAAATGACGACCGGGACACAGGGAATATAAATGACGACCGGGACACAGGGACATAACTACAAAGGGGACGCCGGGGTGCACAGGGGGATATATAAAATGAAGGTCCCAGGTTCAAATCCTGGTTAGGCTAAAAAAGGTAAAAAACTAAAAACTAAAAAAAAAACTGAAAAAACTAAAAAAAGGCAAAAACTACAAAAAAAAATAAAAAGTAATAAAAAAATAAAACAGCCGAAAAACTAAAAAAAACTAAAGAAACTAAAAAAAGGAAAAAACTTAAAAAACTAAAAACTAAAAAAAAAATAAAAAAAAGGAAAAAACTGAAAAATAGAAGAGAAAAAGAAAACTAATAAAATTAAAAATAAACATAAAAATAAAATAAAAAAGATAAAAACTAAAAATAAAGTAAAAAGAAAAAACGAAAAAAAAATAAAAAAGCTAAAAAAAAGGTAAAAACCAATAAAAAACTAAAAAGAAAAAAGGTGAAAAACTAAAAAAAAATTTAATCTAAAAAACTAAAAAGGTAAAAACTAAAAGAACTAAAAAAGAAAAAAAAACTAAAAAAAGGAAAAAAACTGAAAAATAAAGGAGAAAAAGAAAACTAAAAAAATATAAATAAAGGGGACGCCGGGTTGCACAGGGGGATATATAAATGACGATGGCGACTCAGGGAATGGTCGATTAGCAATCACCATCAACAAAGCTCAAGGGCAATCATTAGAATCATGAGGTATAGATCTGAATACGGATTGTTTTCCCATGGACCATTATATGTTGCATGTTCAAGAGTCGGTAAACCTGACAATCTATTTATATGCACAGACAATGGGACAGCAAAGAATGTTGTATATTCGCAAGTTTTACGTAGTTAAAAACATATATATATATATATATATATATATATATATATATATATATATATATATATATATATATATATATATATATATCTATATTCACAGGTGGGACATAGGGACACAACTACAATGGCACGTAACTAATATGGCGCGTAACGACTTACGCGCGCGGGGGGGCTTGGGGGAGGGCGCGAAGCGCCCCCACCAACTAGGTGTTGGGGTGGCCAGAAGCGCCACCCCAACAGCTAGTATATATATATATATTAATAAGGGATTAAAACTATTCAAAAACCCGAAAAAAAACCCAAAGTTTGAAGCTTAGTAGAAATCGTTGTTAGAAATCGTACTTGATTTAATAATCAAATATCTTTGAAAAGACAACAGTATGAAAAGACGTTACATTGGTTAAAGAGTAAAAAACTGGTAATCGCAGAAATATTCGTATATATTTTAACGAGGGATTGCAACAATTCAAAACCCTGAAAAAAGAAAACAAAAAGTTTGAAGCTTAGAGGAAATTGTTATTAGAAATCGGTCTTTCTTTAATAATCAAATATCTTTGAAAAGACTTTAGTATGAAAAGACACTAAGTTGCTTAAAGAGTAAAAATCCGGTGATTGCAAAACTTTTTGTATATATTTTAGCAAGGGATTACAACAATTTAAAAACCTGAAAAAAGAAAACCAAAAGTATGCAACTTAGTAGAAACTGTTGTTAAGAATTGGACCATCTTGATTAATCAAATAACTGCGGTTAGAAGACAAGCGACAATGAGAATCCACGTATAGAAGCCTGGCGAGTGCTGGTGCCTGGCGCAGAGGCGCAATTTGGACCAAATTTTGAGGTGGGCATAAACTCCATCTTGCCCCCCCCCCCGGCTCACTTCGTGTCGTGTAATCATCTAGGAAATGGGCATTTGACAGAACTCGAGAATTTTATTATGTATCTTACCTACTTTCAAAGTTTACAATAATTAATAGCAAATAGCGTAATTACCTTAAGAGTCGTCAAGCAATTACGCTCTTTGGTTAATAGGCGTCCAGTAATTTCAGATCAATTGGACAGAATGGATTATGTTGGACATACTGGATTATTATGGCCGGCAAAGGGCCCTTTGTGGTGGAAGCTTGGACCCCTTGGAAAATCTGGGGTGGGCATTTGCCCACCCCTGACCCCCCCAAAAGGCGCTTCTGGCCTGGCGATGAAGTTGCCATATATATAAAAAACATTGGTTGTTTTCATCTGTGTGTGTTGATTACAAAGTACTTAAGTGCCTCTTTTGGAACAATACTTTGATGAATAATGTTCAATATTATATTTGCGTATCCATGTCACATATGAAAAAATATGGCTCGTTTCGGCTTGCTTTTATTTAGAGATTTTCTTGTGAATTCTATTGTTTCTGTTTCGGAGGATATTTTTGTTATCTCTGAGGATAAATCATTACTGTAGGATGAACTGAAGTCACATCCCTCATTACTGCACCCCATTATTGAAAACTTCACCTTCAGATTCAGCGTATCAGAAGACCGTGTTGTAGAGGTTTCAAGTGCAAAAATGTGGACCTTTTTAGAAGTGCTCATAAGCTTTAGCGTGAAGAGTGCGGTATTAAAGAAGAGGAGGTAGCCTCACTCATATACGGAATGATTTCTGTTCATTTTAGGTTTTAGTGTTGCTCCTCCCTTTCAGTTGAAACAGCTTGTTTTCTATTTTTTTTTTTAATGTATACAAAAAATGGTTGTTGAATCAATTCTTTCTTTTATATTCGAACTAATAAGACACTGGGGTTTGGTTTCGCACCGTAGAAAATTAGGGCATCAAGTAAGGTATCCTGCTCAAGTTGGTCAACCCTATCTTCTAATTTAAAATAATACCCTACCTTCTAATTTTAATAACTACTGATGGCCATAAGTGGTATTTCTAAAATGAAGCTAGGACAAGATCGAACGGTCTGTATTTTCCCCTTTTACGATCTGCAGTCACGAGGGGGACACTAGGCCTACAGGTAACAAACTTCAACAGCAAAATTTGCCACCCCAAACGTACTCATGTTTGTAATAGATAGATAGATAGATAGATAAGTGTACTTTAAAGCCAAATATACAGCCATGAACACAGTACAATAACATAAACGAAAGTCACAAAGAACATAAACTTTGATCAGCGATCATCATAAAACGCTTACATGAAACACTGCATTAACCTAATATTAGTACTTGAAAAAAAGGTCATTGAAAAGAACGCTTAGCACTCGGAAAAGGACATAAATAAAACATTACATTTACTTAATACTGAGATATTTTTTAATTATTTATTTATTTATTATTATTTTTTTTTATTTAAAAAAAATTTCCAGATACCTTGCTGCTCTACAAATAAACTGAGGCGACGTACTATTTAAGACACTTGGAAGTATCAACTTATTATTTCCAAATATCCCTTCCCTTATCGTAGAGAGCCCCTGGCACCGGCTTAAGCAATGCACTAAACAATCCTCTTTAACTCTGCAAAGCGGACAAGTATATCTGTCTTCATTGGAACATCTATCTTTAGAATTTTTTTTTTTCAATCTTGCATTAATTGGGAGGCAGTTAGTCCTGAGCTGCATCCACAACGTCAAATATCTAGCTGGTAAATTCAGCTTAAAGTAGAACTCCTGCCCATAAACCACCTTAACATCCTTATAAAACTTCAATGTTTCTGATTTGATTTATTTATTTATTTAAGAATTAACGACGCTTCTTGACTACTAAGGTCCCTGCGTCGGCCCTGCAGTGCATTCCTGCAGCGTGATTTGATCTCTGGGTCCCAATTACCAAGCTAAGGTCAAATCCACTGCGCCACCACAGGACACCTTTAGAGCAGTACTACTGATTTTGGGGTTTTTATCTGGGGTTTATTTCTGATTTTTTTTTATCTGCTCACTCCATTTTTGAATCATTTGATTCTCTAGTATTGTCTTCTCATACTCCCAATTTGCATTTATATCCGTTGGCCCTCTACCTTCATTCCAAAAAAAGGAAAACCCTGTTTTGTCTAAAATATCTTATTTTTAGTGGCCATGATCTTTTTTTCCCCTGCAGGAGTAAATCTTCATAAGCTGCCTTAAGCAACGTGTCACTCAGTAACTGGATGACTTTCAACCAAAATTTAATCATTGAGACTTGTAATTGAGTCTGTAATTTATTAGTGGCCATATACCCAGATCGCCATTTAAAAACTGGGAATGAGTTGTTCTATGCAGCCCAAGCAATCTCTTAAAGTACCGTAATTGAATACTCTCTAACTGAGCCGCTCTGTCATGCCCCCAAATCTCTGCTCTGTAATGTAGAATGGGCATTATTCTCGATAAAAAGACCCTTTTATGCAACGACAAATTTTTTATTCCCATTATGTTATTCCGGAAAATTGTAAACATTGCTGCTCTTCCCCGGTTTAACATTTCCTTTATATGAGAATTCATCTTCCATTACTTTGAAAAATATATTCAAGATGCTTAATTTTATCCACAACTTGTATCTCCTCCCCCTTTAAACCAAAATTTACTTTCACATTTATCATTCCTCTTGTTAAATATAATCGCTTTTGACTTCTGAACATTTACCTGCAGGCACTTCATCTTTATATTTGTTCTCCTCTGCATTTTTGTTTTCAGAAACGAGGTTTTTATGCCAAAATTGTTTATATTATGTATCCAAAGTCTAAAAAAGCATTCCTTGTTATTGCAGTTGAAAGCCTAAAAATTTTTAAGATCCTTAAATCTTTCAAAATCCTGAATATTTTTAAAGACCTTAAACCTTAAAAATCCTTAAAAACCTTAAATATCCTTTAAAAAGCCTTAAATAATAAGGTTCTTCCTTTTCCTGTAAAGCTTACAATAGCTTAAAAATCCTTAAAAGCCTTATATTCTTAAAATTTAAAATCCTTAAAAACCTTAAAAATCCTTAAAGAAGCCTTAAATGATAAAGTTATCTCTTTTCCCGTAAAACTTGCAATAGCTTAAAAATCCTTAAATATCCTTAAATGATAAAGCTCTCCCTTTTCCAGTAAAACTTACAATAACTTAAAAGTCCTTAAAAGCCTTAAATCATTAAAAAAAGCCTTAATTGATAAAGTTTTATCTTTTGTTGTAAAGCTTGCAACATTTTTACAATTTTGCAAAAAAAAACAACAAATATTTCCAATGCTATCATTGATTATAGAAAAGCGCTCAAAGCGCGTTTTAGTGGGAAAATGGGTACATTGAGATAGCAAGTTTTGGCAATGCTGCCCTTTTTTGAAAGTTCTTCCCGCTCATCTTTTTTCGGGGGCTCCGGCAGTCTAGTCTTTTACTTTTCCTCCTCCTCTTCAAGAAGTGGACAAAGCAGAAAGCTTTTATTAAGTGCTTTGAAATCAAGCTAATAAGTTCCGCTTATTTATTTTCGCGCTTCAACGTAGAAATCCTGATTAAGCATGGTACTGCCCTAAAAACTACAAAATTTTGAAACAACAAAAAGAAAGATCTTTTTGCAATCGCGGGTTTCATGAGAAAGAACTAATATGAATCCAGGGGTGCCGACACTGTTTTATTTTGATGTGATTATTACTTTAATAGCCTGAAACTTAGCGGTGGTAAGTTCACTTGCATCTAATGAAGTAGTCTACCTTGCGACAGCGCAGTTAATAAAGCGGCACCTGCAAACTCTAGGACTATGGTTCAAACCTTCGAGCGCTGCAAGGCGCTTGATAAATGATGTGTCTTGAGGTAAATGTAACCGAGAAAATAACCCTCCTTAATGCTGCTCTGTTGGTCTCGCGGGGTGTTTCGTGGTTGTAACCCCCTCAGGGAATGTCATGGCTCAGCGATGTAATGGGTTTTTGTTGTTGAATAATTAATACTAAGTTTTGTCCACACTCACACTTTCCACACTCACTGGGACATTAATACTATGTCCCAGTGAGTGTGGAAAGTTTGTGGTGAAAATAATTCCAAGGTAAAATTTGAATTTTGATGCCAAGTGTGGCGGAAAAATGCCTGATCCTGCACAAGAAAAGAAGAAGAATTAGTACCAATCAGGAGCCCCGAATCCTAGAGGATTCGTTCATTGTATCGTCATTTATTATGACATTCAATATCATATGTGGTAATTTCATACGTGGCAAATTTATGTGGTATTGAATCACATATTTTAAATCTTTACCAGAAACACTAGTTTCAAAATTAACTACGAGATGTGTTGTCAGTTTTTGTAAGAAAGCTTTAAGCAGGGTTGGCACCCCTAGTGATTTATCACTATTTCTAGTGAATTTTTATATTGCCCAAACAAAAAATAAATCGTTAAACCAACACATAAATCACTAGATTATTGAAGAAAATCGCTACATCAACCAAAAATCACTAATATCTAGTGATTTTTTTTCTCACCGGGTGGCCACCCTGGCTTTAAGAAATTTGCGAATATTTTATCTTGTATTGACATTAATACAAAGAAATTTCATGAAAGCTTTGTTTTAGTTTTATATAGAACTTTCTCAAATTTGTTTTCATGTTGGGATAGGACTCGGGGTTTAAACCCATCTTAAAGGGTGTGATATAAAGAGCTACTTATCTTTAGTATTTTTTGGCTGCGTTCCTTCACGGTTATCCCAGTTGGTTGACGACAGGCAAAGAACTTACTAGATTTAACCTGGAAAATAAAACACAAGACAGGAAATGTAAAAAAACAAAACAAAAAACTAGTATGTGTATTTCAGTTGTATTGCTAACTTAATGAATTTTGGCCAATTAATTTGGTAATTTGGTGTTTTAGGGTAATTGGTAACTTACTAGTGAAAAAAAAACGTGCATTTGTATTTTGGTTTTATAGGTAACTTTGACTTTATTTTGGTATAAAACCGAAGTTACCTTTGGTGTATTTCGGTTTTGAACTGTTACAGTTTTGGCACCAACTCAACGCAGCATCTTTAATCTTGTTTTAAGTTCGAGTGATTGTACCAAGTTTATTCGTGAATCACACTTTTCATTTTATTAAAGTTTTCTCTCATGAATTTTTCATGACCCCCTCCTCCTATTTTTATTTTTTTCTGATTCTCCTTATTTTATTTTTGATACTATTAACTACTCACTGCAGCACCAAGCCGCCCGAGGTCAAGGCAACTACGCACGCTCCTCCTCCATCCCAATCTATTCAAAGCTTCCCTCTTAACACTCTCCGAGGAAGTTCCCATTTCCTTTATATCTTTCTTTATGACACCCCCCACCCCAAATGAGGACGAGCTGCTTTCCGTTTAGCCCTAGACGGTTGGCCAAAAAGGACAATTTTCGGCAATGTGTCATCCTTCATTCGCAGAATGTGCCCTAGCCATCTCAACCGTTCTTTCATTATAGCCCTAGAAAGTGGAGATTGAACCTCGTTTTTCGTACAGCCTACTATTGTAAATACGGTTAGCCAGCCGGGTTCCTAGAGCAGTCCGTTGGCAATTTCTCTGGAAAACATCTAGCAAATCTTCATCCGCTTTTTGGAGTGTCCGTGCATCTGAGCCATATTTGACCACTGTCATTGCTGTAGCTTCCAAAATTCTAATCTTGGTTTGCAGACTTATCTTCCTATTCTTTCAAACTTTTTTTTAACTGTGAAAAAAAAAACACCATGAACCTTGGCTGTTATATTTAATATTTTGGCTATTCCATTTAATTATTTTATTTTATTTCTATTCAATTTTTGATATCTCCCTCTTAAAACCAATATCTTTAATTTAAATTACTTTGATTTATTCCCATTGGTTCTTTTTCGTCTCAGAAACGGGTCTGAGTATCCTCTGTTTGAATTGACTCATTTATTTTGCTTCTAGATCGTATGGGGAATATCCGCGACGCACTAGATATGATAGTGACAAGACTTAGGGATATTGACCAAGCTATTGAATTTTGCCAAAGACATGACGATAGAGAATTATGGGACCAGCTACTAGGATATGCAACTGACAACCCTGACTTTGTGTTAGCAATATTACACAAGACTGGAACCAAAATAGACCCGAAGAGTCTGATTGAGAGAATTGGACCCAAAACCGAAATCCCTGGTCTGAGGAATGTTCTTGTCGAGATCCTGCGTGATTTTTCAATACAGGTTAGAACCAATATTTGTTTCACTTGCTTAAAAATGCCTTTCCGGGGGGGGGGAGGTTGCAACCTAGGTGTCGAAATTTTTTTCTGGAATTGTCAAATATAAATCAAATATCTTTTGAATTGAGAGTGGAAAATTTGTTATCTGTGGTCTTCCTGCTAATTAAATGAAATTTAAAGGTGTTAAGAACTAGAGAACGAGAGACATACTGTGCAAAAAGGAAAAAAGAAATTTTCCATAGCTTGGGGTTGGAAAAGCAAAATTTCCTTATGTTAGAAAAACCAAGCATTTACATTTTTTTTTGGTAGACAAGTGACTTCATTTCCGTTTTTTATGGCTCTTGGTATTTACCAATTGACATATAGCGATCGCAAATTCTGTCGGTCTGTCGGTCCCGGTTTTGCTAGTTTAGGCACTTCCAGATAATCTAGGAGGATGAAATTTGGCAGGCGTATCAGGGACCAGACCAGATTAAATTAGAAATAGTCGTTTCCCCGATTTGTGGCTGCAAATGCTCTTTTTAGTGTTTTGACCCATGGAAAGGGGGAAGGGGAGCTCAATTTTACGACATTACTAAGCGTTATGTTTTTTGAATTATGATTACTAAGCGTTATGTTAAGCGTTATGTTTCAAATGCATGTATATTTCGGCAGAAATTTGTCAAAATGCTTTCAGGAAAGAGACATCCAGGAATGATTTTTTATAAACAAAATTATAGTAATATTTTATATCAGAATAAGATAATTGTCATATAAAATCAAAAAAGGGTTTTGATTGTGATGTGGGAAAAAAATTCACAGGGTCAAGATGACCCAAGAAAGTATACGGAAGAAGTATGAAGATCCGCTCTCTTTGGGGGAGCTGGAGGGGATTTCCATTGATTTGGCGAGTTCGGTGCATCTGGACGTCCTAGGACAATGAAAATTTGTAGGTGTGTCAGGGACCTGCACAAATCGACTTGATAACAGTCGTTTCCCCGATTCGACCATCTGGGGGGTTGGAGGGAGAGGGAAAATTGCAAAAATTAGGTATTTTTAACTTACGAACAGGTTATCGGATCTTAATGAAATTTGATATTTAAAAGGACCTTGTGTCAGAGAGCTCATATTTTAACTCCCAACCATATCCGGTAATATTGGGGTGAGTTGGAGGGGGAAATGGGAAATCTTGGAAAACGCTTAAAATGGAGAGATGGGGATGAAACTTGGTTGGAAGAATAAAGTCCTAGATACGTGATTGACATAACCGGACTGAATCCGATCTTTTTGGTGGAGTAGGGGGGAGTTATTTCGGAAAAATTAGAAAAATTGATGTATTTTTAACTTACGAACGGGCGACCGGATCTTAAGCAAATTTGATATTTAGAAGGAACTCATGTCTCAGAGCTTTTATTTTAAATTCCGACCTGATCTGATGACATTGGGGGGAGTTGGAGGGGGAAACCGGAAATCTGGGAAAACGTTTAGAGTGGAAAGATCGGGATGAAACTTGGTGGGTAGAATAAGCAGATGTCGTAGATACGTGATTGACGTAACCAGACTGGATCCGCTCTCTTTGGGAGAGTTAGAGGGAGGTCCAGTGCTTTGGCGAATTCGGTGCTTCTGGACGGGCTAGGACGATGAAAATTGGTAGGCGTGTCAGAGACCGGCACAAATTGACTTGATAATAGTTGTTTTCCCCGATTCGACCATCTGGGAGGCAGAAAGGAGAGGAAAAATTAGAAAAAAACGAAGTATTTTCAACCTTCGAGTGGTGATCAGATCTTAAAGATTTTTGATATTTAGAAGGACCTTATGTCTCAGAGCTCTTATTTTAAATCCGGACTGGCATTAAGCCTCTGATTTTCCTTTTAAATCAATATTTTGATTCTTAGTATTTTGCTAGAGCTCATGCCATATGAGATCTTGTCTTTTGGCTCTTCTGACCTCGTCACAAGTGCCTTATGAGCTCTTAGCTCTTGTTTTATATCTTTGACAGTCGTAATGTTTTAGTTTCCTCAAAATTTAGAATTCAAAAAGAATAAAAATAATACGTTCCCGCGCCTTTTTAAAGTCAACGGTGAATTTTTCGTTTTCTTCGGTACAATATTCGTGGGATTTCCCTTATATATGCTCCCCACCATGGAGTAGCCACCCATTTCTGTCACGTGACTTGTAAGACTTATACAGCGGAACAAGCAGAACTTACGGGTTCGACACAGCTGCTGGATAAAGGCTTTTACTAAGCCTTTTTAGTATTGTTAATTTGCCCTTCTATGCTTGATAATTCAATTAAGATTTTTATGCGGAACATAACAGCTAAATGGGTATTAGTGAATGAAAGAAAAATTCAACACGGTAAAAAGTTCTTTGCCCTATCTAGGTTTTGTAGTCCAGCAGGTGTTTGAGTCCATATAATAGAGGTAGATTAATGATAATCTAATGATGTTAGTTAAGCGTATTTTTGGACTTCGGGAATTTTTCTTTGGACAAAGACAATAAATCCTTCAAGGTAGTTGACTTGCTCACTGTCTGGAGAATTGTGAACAGTCTCAATTGTTGCATACTTATCGGAAAGGCCAGTTTATTTGGCTTAACCTCTTTTAGTTCTGTATATAGGCACTTCTCAGGGATGTGGTTCTCTAAGTAGGTTTAACCCCCTCCCCCTATCTAAGAAGCACCTTGAATTTAATCTCAATCTTGGTTTGGTTTATGTTTCAATGGGAATCTCGTTTCCTCTGACGATATACTTCTCCTTGTTTATATTTTGTATTTTCACTTTGATAATTACAAAATAACTGCAGAAATATATGGACATATATTTCCGTTGATTCATTTACGGAAGTTCAAGGTCATTTTAAGAAAAGCAGTGAAAAAAAAGATAACAACTCTTGAAACTTTCCTGCGTGCGAAGAAGGTCGAATATGCTGTATATGGTTGCGTGAAAAGGACTTATGTGATGTATATCGTATTATAGGATTGTATGGGGCTGCGTACTTCACTGAATGTGGGATGAACATGCCAGGCTTAAGACAAGTCTGTTCAAGTAGCTAGCTCAAATAGAAATTAATTTGTATGTATTGTATCTCGAAGCAAGTCAAATATTCAGGTAAGTCAACTTACCTTGACTCAGGTACGTCACCTGATTCAAGGTGATAATATAAAGGTCACCTTTATTAAAATATATAATATAAATATATAAAGGTCAACTGATTCAGGTCAGGTCAGGTAATAATATAAAGGTCACCTTTATTAAAATATATAATATAAATATATAAAGGTCACCTGATTCAGGTCAGGTCAGGTGATAATGTAAAGGTCACCTTTATTAAAATATATAATATAAATATATAAAGGTCACCTGATTCAGGCCAGATTCAGGTCAGGTGATAATATAAAGGTCACCTGATTCAAGATCACCTGATTCAAGGTGATCAATATACTTGAGTCAGGTGTATTTTTTATTATTCAGCATAGTATTTCAGATACGCCCTTCTATTTTCAGTTAATTAATGCTCAGTTATGTATTATTCTTTTTCTAGATTTAATTGGAAGAAAGCTTTCTAGTTGCTGACTGTTCTAAGATCCAGGAAATATTTGTGAACTTTTAGAAGTCGAGATGCTGCAAAATATGAGAGGCCTTTCCTGTGCGTGTTGCGGGGGGAAGAGGGCTTCTAAAATAGATCATGGAAACTAATAAGTATATCAGTTATGCCCTTTTTGTTTTCAATTCATGGTTGAAATTAGAATATATTTCCAATTCAGTTCATTTTTTTTGGCCAGAGAATATTAATTGCGGACTATTTTGAGATGTAGGGAAAGCTTATGAACTTTAGAAGCCGGTGCCTCGGTAGCCTCTGCAAAACATCAGAGGCTTTTCCTGGGAGGGGGGGGTGGACTCAAACGAACCAAAGGTGATTTTTAGACATTGCTTTGTAGTTTTTTTAATTAAAGAGATCCTTCTTAAAAACCTCGCATACGGAGGCTAAAACATTGCCAGATTATACAAATAGCTGTTCTCGTGAAAATATTAAGACCTTATTCCTTCTTTACTATCAAACATTGGATATGTTAACCACGCCTTTCTCTTTTCTGTTAATCTTTTTTCTTTACTTCTTTTTCTAGATTGAGTTAGAAGAAAACTGTCAGAAAGTGTTAGTTGGTGACTGTTTCAATCTTCAGGAAAAGCTGATGAATCTTCAGAAGTCTAGTCTCTGCATTGAAGGTAAAACAACAGAGTATGGGAAACTAATATAAACAGAAGTTAGCTCAATTGCTGAACAGAAAATTCACCAACGCCATCTTGCGTTTGATAAATTTCTTTGACCCATAACTGCAGCATACTTGTCTTTTCACGTGCTTTAAAACATAGGGGAGGGTAAAGAAATGATCCCCAGTAGGCCTGCCAGATTAAAGTCGACCAGCCTACTTAGCCTGCCAAGATTTTCCCAAGTTAGCGTAGCCCTACATTTTGTAGACTGAATTTTGACTAAAAAACACTTCTAAAAAAGGTTAATTACTGATGTCTTGACAGGGAAATTTCAGTTTTGTTCCTATTGAATATTAGGCTATTTATATAAACTTATTAACTTTATATTAAACCTTTTATGTATAAATATGAACATATTAACCGTAGGATAATATATTTACCTTAATAAATCGTATTAGCTTTAAGTTAATTTTGTATTAGATATATGATTATAATTGAATTTATCTACTTTTTAATGAAGTTGCCGGACGTTAGAAGCTCCTACAGTTGCTACATTGCCAGAAGTTGCTACACTTTAAGTGACTGTCACATGTTTTCCTCCGATTCTCCTTTAAGAAGATTTGAGAATTTCTATCACCGCTTATGTAGATTTTTTCTAAAAAGCAAAATTTCAATATTTTAGGGTTAACATATTAATATTATAAGCATTACAAAGTATATATTCTAAAATGCTCCTTTTATGAACACTCAACAAATATTGAAAGATCCCTGTTTCCGATTTGCATAGGTAGGTTTTTTACTACAAAACTTCGAATATAAAGGTAAATCATATTTGTGTGCTTCAAAAAAATATGTAGGACCTCCACCCTCCTTGTAAGGGTAGACAGGATTTTTTCAAAGGCAAGACTTGAATTTTGATTCGAGATGTATGCATTTAAAAATATTTTTCTCAAAATCTTCCTGTAAGTGTCCTTCAATAAATAATGGAGGATTCGTCCTCCCCTACGTTGGAGTATGCAGTGAATCTTTAAATGAAGAACTTCAATTTTTGTTAATTCTTATTTTTTAAGTAACTCCTTTTTACTTTCCATTTATGTACCCGTCGCTTGCGGCTGCTATCTGAAAAGAAAGAAAATTCAAGGATAATTTTCTTTGCAAAAATTGTCCCCCAGAAAAAATGGTTTTTAATCTCTACCTTCTTATGCTGAATTGTTAAAGTTCTATATCTTGTTAAGTTTTCATTCTCTTTAGGTAAAACCACAAACTACCTGGATCCTTAAAATTTTCATACAGTTCGGAATTTAGATTTAAGACCAATCGAGCGGTGCTGTTATGTGACTATATTTCATCTTTTTCATCTTTATTATTTTTCATCTTTTCTGATAACAAACTGTAATGATTATAACATTTATAATAAGAATGAAAATTTTCTGTGGACTTGGGATCATCCGAAAATTAAAACGTTTATTTCCTTTCCCTATCCTCCTTCTTTTATACTTCCCTCTGATTTACCCGTATATATGTTACTGTTCGTCTGTGTGGATGTCCACATTTCCCTCAATCCTTGCTTCTATTCACCATCTTCATGAAAAAGCGGCAAGAATTCTCCAGTCTGCTACACACACTACTCTTGACCTCCTCAAGATTAAAGATATTTATGTTTTATCTCTATCTTCGTTGGCATGTCAATACTTCCAGGGAGATCTCTCATATTATTTTTCGGGACTGCTCAAACTAGTAGGGCAGGTAAATTTTTATACGGTTCGTAACTGGGAGGATGTGATGATTCCAGCTAGTCCCTCGGTTCGTTCAGACTTCGGCCTGGCTGTGACTGTGGGGCATGCTTGGAACTTGGTTCCAGCTGAGATCCGGCAGTCACGAACATTTGACTCCTTTAAGAGACAGATGAAAAGTTTCCTATCAAAGGCTTCTTATTAAATGTTTCTTATGTTTTTTTTTCTTTTTTGGGTTGTTGTTTTGTTGGTGTTGTATCCTCGATGACGCAGATAATTTTAATTCGTATTTTATTGTCGGGTGATGTGAGGGTCGCTGTTTCGTGGGGACTGCCTGTGAGTTGATATCTTTTCCTTATATATTTATATTTAGATGTTGGTTAGTATGTTTATGGCAAGTTTTATAATTTTTTATTTATTGTATGCCGTTTCCCAAATAACGGGCCATTGAGCACTTTGGGATATTGTTTTTGTTATTGTTGTTTTATGAAAATAAATAGAACTTGAACTTGAAACATTTTTCTCTCAGATCCAAGGGCAAAGGGCAATCAGCTAATTAATAATTATCCCAATCCGAGGACAATTATTAAATCAGCTTTCATATTATTCACTAATATAAAATGTCAATCTCAAAATCTTCGACAATTGGGTTTTTTCATCCCAAGAGTTTATCTGAACGATCACCTATCCTTGGAGATCGTTTTTTAGAAATTTTTGGAAATTTGTGGCTGCAAATGCTCTTTTTAGTGTTTTGACCCATGGAAAGGGGGAAGGGGAGCTCAATTTTACGACATTACTAAGCGTTATGTTTTTTGAATTATGATTACTAAGCGTTATGTGAAGCGTTATGTTTCAAATGCATGTATATTTCGGCAGAAATTTGTCAAAAAGCTTTCAGGAAAGAGACATCCAGGAATGATTTTTTATAAACAAAATTATAGTAATATTTTATATCAGAATAAGATAATTGTCAAATAAAATCAAAAAAGGGTTTTGATTGTGATGTGGGAAAAAAATTCACTGGGTCAAGATGACCCAAGAAAGTATACGGAAGAAGTATGAAGATATGCATCTTTTTTTTATGTGAAAGATACAATGTAAGGGGGGGGGTCGAGTAGGGTCTGATTTTTTGGTGCCAAAGAAACCGCATCAGAAGTTACAATGCTACTAAAAGAGGGAAAACAAAGTGTTAAAACAGTTATGTTAACAAGATTGGATAGATGAGGCTCTGCTGTTAGTTTGCATATTACTGTATATCCTTTGATGACAAGGATTTTCATTTTTGTTTCCATTCTGCGACTTTGTTTTTCCTTTTTTCCTTTCCATTGTCGTTTTTTTATTCTTTTCGTTTTTGTTAGCCCATTATAGCACTTATTGTATCTCATTATATGAATAAATGAGGAAATCGGACGAATTTGAGTGAGCACGATTTGATTGATCAAATCTGAATGCTGTAGTGAAATCATTATCATCATCATCACCAATTAAAGCATTTCTGCAATTCATAAATTTAGATCTCAGATCGTCTGTTGCCCCGGACACGGTAGAACAAGTTCTTATTGTGTTTTTTGTCATTTTATTGTTACATAAAAAAGAAATAGTTTCGTGGCTTTTTGTTGGGATAGCGGCCAGCAATTCCACTCTACCCTTACCGGAGGTCATTTTCTAGGGCTTTGGATAATCTCCCTACACAGTTGTTCCTCTAAGAAGAGATTTTCCCGTACGGTGCTCTGCGGCACCGAGCAATTTAACCCATTGCTGAGGGAAGGTGTGTAACTGCTGGGATGTGTCCACACGCAGGTGCTCTCTCTCTCAGATGTACATCCAAGAAGCCTTCCTTATTTGTAACCCTGGGCTAGGTTGCCCCAGTTTCAATTTTGGACCCACAGAGATTAGGTACCCCTTCGATCAGCGCCTCCTATGGAGGTAGCCTAAATATCTGTAGAGTTTTCCCCTATCCACTTCCCTAGGGACGCTTTGAGTGGCCGGGGAAAGCCTCCTACTGAAATGGTGACTATCTTAAAGTGTAGGGCTATCTCAAATATGTTTTTAATGGTATGGCTGATGTCTGCGCAAAGATGCTTTCAAAATAGCTAATCAAACAGTAGTTCAGCTATGAGTATTGTTGCCATTTCTTTATTGCCTCTACTTTGTCATTCTCATCTTTGATCATTTGCTCTTGAATTTGCTCTTTGTTATTTGTTATTTCTCTTTGTATAACAAACGGAGAATCGAGTAGTAAAAAAAAGCGGACAAAAAAACTAAATAAATATTGTGAAAAAGAGAAACCCCCCCCCCTTTTGGGAACTTATGCTACCTCTTCTCATTTTTTAGGTATATCAACCTGTCACTCGTGTTCTCAGAGGCTGATAATGCAGGATGAAAAAAAATTAATGGATATTGTGATGTTCAAATGTAATCACAGCTTTCATAAGCCTTGCTTAGGTGATCAGGTAATAATATCTTTCAGGTCTAATCTGGTAATTTCGTTTTAATTATAATTTAATTTAGTGTTTAATAACATAAGACATAATTGATTTTATTGTGTTGCAAAAAGAACAGCAATAATTTGATCAAATTTAAGTATGTGAAGAAGTAAAATAACAAGGCTGAAACTCAGGCTCAGAACATAAAAGAATCTGGTGCAACTATTCATGAAAAGCAATTTTTGTGGAATAAATTTATAGGCTAATACACTTGTATATTAACATATTTATACAGAGTTGTACATTCTATGCCAAAACGTGAAAGGGCAAGATTGTAGGGTCGACTTTTCTAACTAGATAGTTTTTTTTCTTTCAATAGGTATTTTTAAAATTTCGTATATATGGGGCTCGATTTGCACTTTACTAGGCTACTGCAGCAACTATGATTTACTTGAAGTTTCTTAAAATAAATCTTATTGAAATCTAGTTCTGGGTCTGGATTTCAGTTCTAAATTTCCTATAATGACTTTATTTGTTGCCTTTATTTGACTTTATTTGATGACGTTATTTGTTGCTTTAGAATGCGTTCAAGTTACGTCAAATCGAGACGCGATCAAGGGGATAAGTAACATCGAGAAGAGTAGCTTATATGCTGTATTGTGGAATATATTTGGTAAATAAGAACTAATTAAAATTGAGACGGTATCAAAGGGCCAACGGTGCTGAGAATAATACTGTGCTGTTGAATTTATCTGGCAAGAAATATAAAAAATTGTCTTCAAAAGTCTAGAAATTTTTGTGAACGTTCGGGGGGGGGGGGGTGGTCTGTCCTATGTATATGTTACAAGTTTTTTAAGTTTTTTTTGTAAAGAAAAAGATCAAAAAGTCTGAAAATAGATTAGTTCTTATAGCTAGCTTAATTTTTGAACGAATCTTGTATTTATATACCTTTTCCTGAAAAGTATATTTATGCTTTTCAGCATATGATGGCTGAAAAATTGAGTTTCTAAAGTATTATGTTTTCCGTGCTCCATTGTCTTTTTTTTTTTAAGTAAAAACAGTCAAAATGGGAAACTTTAAGAAGATCCGGACATGTACACAGAGGAATAGTAAACATGGATTAAGTCTTATAACTGCCCTAATCTTCGTGTGTGCTTTTCATCGTTGTATTTTCTTTTTCTGAACATTAGAAAGGATAATGTAAGCGTAATTAAAGAATCTTCTTCGTAGATATAATCTTTGTTAGACTAGTTTAATCGTTGCTATTTTTAACTTTTTATTCTTTATCTTTTGACTTGTTATTGACTGTTATTGACTTTATGTTATTTTTGACTTATTATCGTTGCTATTTTTGACTTTTTATTTTTGACTTTTATTCACTCTTTTTCAGGTCAAGTGTTTGATTTGTACGTTTGACCCTACCGATTTGCAAATCCTTTGATACACGCGAGGAGAGTAGCTTACAATGTTTGTCTTGAAATGTATTCGGTGGTTTAGAGAAAACGATATACCGAACACTAAAACATGTGATCAACGATAACATTTTGTTCGTGAACAACGCCTGAAATTTTCTTGTTTTAACAATACTTGAATGCAGCGTCGAACTGGACAAGTCGTCCAGGATAATAACTATCAAGATATAGGTGAGCTGGACGGGTAGCTGAACCCAGGATTTCTCTGGAAGCAATTTTACAATCAGAATCAGTTTTAGGCCGAACATCTTGCTTTCGTGCCACTGCTGAGGGGAGTGAAGTGATACTAGAAGGATTTTTTTGGGGGGCGGGAGGGGTTAAAGGGACATGTGAATGTGTGTTTGGGGACTGAGGCAAATATCTTTTCTCTTGTCCTCTCAAAAGAGTATACCATAGGTTTATTTTGTCTATATCGTCTCCAAGGACTCCAAATGGGGAGGTAGAGGAAATCGGGCCTTGTAAATACTGAGAAAAAAGCTTTTGTTTGTATTTTATTGAAAAATTGAAAACAACAATTTATCCTCCCTCCTAGATTTTTGAAAATGAAATTTTTTTAAAGGGGTGGGGCAAATGTTTCTTCTCTTGTCCTCTCAAAAGAGTATAAGCTGTTCTTTTTAATTTATCTTGTCCACAGGGACTGGCCCTCCAAGATTTTGGGAAGAACAAAAAATGTTTTAACAAAAAAAAAAAAAAACAAAAAAACGACAAATTATCTTATCCCCTAGATTTTTAAAAATTACTTTCATATATCTTCATCTAACAAAAATTGAAAACAAAATTCTTGGCTCCCTCTCCACAATTTTGTGAATGGGTGCCCCTGGTCGTCCAACGACTCTTTGTAATTAGATATGATGAGACAATTGTAATCTTGTGGATTTAATTTGTAGTTATCTCATGCTTTCATCGTTTTATTTTTGGGTGAGTTTTTAGGAAAGTATTTTGTTCTAAGATTTAAATTCACAGCGTGCAACTAAATAACATGGCTTTAACTTTGCGCGTGCTATGCACTACGCGCTACGCACTTTACGCACTACGCGTAAAATTACGTTGTGTTGCATTTGAACTGCAACACCAGAACGTTTTCAATAATAAAAAAAAGACTAAGATGTTATTGCTATTAAAAAAAAAAAAAATGATAAGAAAATAGACAGTAACTTTCAAGAAGAAACAGACAAACAGAAACAGACAAAGAAGAAACTTTCAAGAAGAAACAGACAACAATAATTTTTCTTCGATAAAAATGACAAACAATAATTTCTAAAATTTATATTCATTTAAAAGCCATAAAAACTAGAGAATTAATGGAACAACAACTCTGAGATCCATATGAATAGATAACTGTATTGATGTAAGGCAATGGTAGATTCACTTTTGTTTCGCTGGAATATTTGCCAAAACGCTTTTTGCCAAAATCGTGACCGATTTTTCTTATTTTCCTGTCTAAAGATTACTTGAAACAAATCTAATTTTTCAAAGATTTATTATAATTTGCCTTTTATGTATGTGTGTTTTTCGGAAGTTTAAATTTGTGTTGTCGTGCAAAGTGTTTTGTGGGCGTGTTTGTGTTCTTTTTACTTTCTGTATTTTCCTAATGTCCCTTTAATTAGTTCCTTTTTTAGTTTTCGTTTAATTCCTCTTGCTGTTCATCTTTTTTTTTAAATTTCGATTTTACGAGTATGTTTAACGGAGCTTCCTTGATTGATACAAAGGAATATAAAAACTAGTTTCTGTTTTATTGGAATAATACATTTTGTGCCTGACTCCATTACCTTATTTTCCAGTAGATAATTTTATAGTAAAGTTGCCTGACATTTTATATCTGACTCCATTACCTCCTTTTCCAGTAGATAATTTTTTCCAAACAAGAAGCTGCGAGATAGTTGGATGCAACTTAGCAAAGGACAGTGCTCAGGGCACCAATTTACGGATAGCACAGAACAGAATTGATTCTTTGCAGAATTAAAATGGCAGATACTAAGAGAACATAGTATTGAGAAATAGTAAATAATAAAGAAAACAGAGAAATAGTAAAGAAAACAGAAAAACTAATATATCTTTCTAGAATTAAAATATTTAATGCTAAGAGAAAATAGTTGTAAGAAATAGAAAATAATAAAGAAAAAATAGTATATCTTCCCAGAACTAAAATAATGAATACTAAGAGGAAATAGTAGTAAAAAACAGTAAATAATAAAGAAAAACAGAGAAAAAACAGTGTATCTTTCCAGTAATAAAATAATAAATACTAAGAGAAAATAATTTTAAGAAATGGTTAATAATAAAGAAAAACAGAGAAAAAATAGTATATCTTTCCCGAATTAAAATATTAAATACTAAGAGAATATAGTAAGCAAGAAATATTAAATAATAAAGAAAAACAGAGAAAAAATTGTATATCTTTCCAGAATTAAGATTATAAATACTAAGAGAAAATAGTAGTAAGAAATAGTTAATAATAAAGAAATCGACGAAAAAGTAGTAAAGGGATCCAGTCTAGCTTGTATCTTCTTCTAAAGTAAAAACCACAGAATATGAGTAACTTACAAGAGTAGGAACTGGCGGTAGTTTCGAAGAAAAAAACTCAGCCCGTCTGGTGTTTAGCGACGCTTGGCTATACATAGCTGTAATATAATTCGTGGAAAAACATTTGGGTTTTTCTGAGGTTGCTCATTACAAATGAGGTTGCTCATGGTCAAAACTCTAATACAGACATTCAAAAATTGACTAATAACTTTAATTTGGTTAGTTGGTAAAATTATTGTAGTAATAAGAGCGAAAATATTTAAGTGTAGTAATAATCTCACTTCCTGACAGAAAAACGACTACAAAGCTTGAAAAATAGCAAATGCCGCCTAACGCTAGATGATGTTGATGTTTTTTAGCCGACACTAGTGCCAGTTTCCACTCTTAAAAGTTACCCATACTCTTTGCTAAAAATTATAGTATCAAGATTCATAAATGCAACCCATTTACTTTATAAAACCAGCAATAAAATAGAACAGTTCAAAATATATACATTTTTTATCCTATCGTGTAATATTTTTGCAAGAAGAGGTTGTTGTGAAGTTTTGGCAGACTTTTATTATTTATTTATTATTATTTTTTATTTTTATTATTATTTATGTATTATTACTTATTATATTATTATTTATTTATTATTTGGCAGACTTTTATTATTTATTTATTATTATTTTTTATTTTTGTTATTATTCATTTATTTATCATTATTTTCTATTTTTATTTATTATATTATTATTTATTTATTATTATTTTTTATTTTTGTTATTATTTATTTGTTTATTATTATTTTTTGTTTTTATTATTATTTATTTATTATTGGTAGACTTTTATAATTTATTTATTATTATTTCTTATTTTTGTTATTATTTATTTATTTATCATAATTTATTATACTATTATTTACTCATTATTTGGCAGACTTTTGTTATTTATTTATTATTATTTTTTATTTTTGTTATTATTTATTTGTTTATCATTTGGCAGACTTTTATTAGTGCAAAAACAACTCTTGACCCTCTTCTTGACTAAAATAGAAATTCGTTATTGAAAACCATGCTGATTGGGATTTTAATCTATTATCACCAGCATGCTAAATGCTACATGCACCTATAATAACAAGATTCTTGCTTCATTCAATTCAGAAAATTTGAATTTATTGGATTGTTAAAGGTATTTCACTTAAATTGCATCTGAGTCATACCTCTCTTGGCCCTTATAAACCCACTACGGCCAAACCACAGAAGGTTTAAGGTTCACGTACAATTTGGTTTAAATATGAATGAATTACGTTTCTTTAGAGAGAGTGCTGTGAATATATTTTTATAGATGACACCAAAGAATATGGACATTTAATAAGAGTGAAAACTGGTGCTATTTCCAGCATCAAAACCAACAAAACATGAACGCCATCTATCATTTGGTGGCACTTGCCATTTTGTCAAGTATTGCAATTGTTTTTCTTTCAGAACTGAGATCAGGCACTTATTACTATATAAATTTTACCAATTACATCAATTTAATTATTTATTCTTATTACTACAGTAAAAAAAAAAAAAAAAAAAAAAAAAATGCAAGCTTCGCCAAACGCAAGATGGCGGTAAGGTTTTCTGCCGACGCTAGTGCTAGTTCCCACTCGTTTAAGTTACCTATACGCTTTGACTGACACTTTGAGACCGTATAATATGTGTCTTACAGTTTGAACTGGCCCAAGCTGGGGAAGTTGAATTAAATTTGAACTTGCTATACTAATACACAAAATGTATAAATGTACACAAATGTATACACATAAATGTGTTCAAGAAAAGTTTAGCATCATCAAACTCTAGCCTTGTTACACATTTAGACACTAGTTCAAATCTGCTATCGTTAACTTTTTACGAACTATAATATGACGGCATAGACTATATACGCCAATCTGAATATGTTATCATTAACCTTTGATGAAACATTGCGTGACGAAATAGTCCTTATACGCTAATCTTAATATGCTATCGTTGATATTTGACGAAATATTAAAAAATTAAAACTCAAATTTATCGGAGCTTATGTACTCTGAACAGAATGGGATACTACTATTTTATATTTTCTATAAACATTTGCTAATTTTGCAGTCACTAAAATACATAGATTTGAGGTTTTTTCAACGTTTAGTCTGGTTTTTTTGATAAATAACAATTTAAAAAGACTTATAATACACTGCTCTGTTAAAGATTGAATAAAAAAAAACTAGTTTTTTTTTAACTGAAAGTAAGGAGAGACATTAAAGCTTAAAACGAACAGAAATTACTCCGTATATGGAATGGGTTGTGCCCTCCTCAACGCCTCGCTCTTTACGCTAAAGCTTTTAATCGTTTTAAAAAGTAGAATTGTGGCAAAGAGTCAAACTTTAGCGTAAAGAGCGAGGGATTGCGGAGGGGACAACCCATTTCATATACGGAGTAATTTCTGTTCGTTTTAAGTTTTAATGTCGCTCCTTACATTCAGTTAAAAAAAACTTGTTTTTTTAATTTAATTTCTGAACGTTTTTGAATCAATGCATGTTTGATTTTGGCTCTCCGCACATAAATTATTAAAATGAAATTTGTATATTAATTCTTTTTTTTTGGCTAAATGGCTTTCTCTTAGTTTTGATCAGACGATTTTAAGAAATAAGGGGTGTGGAAGGAGGCCTAGTTGTCCTCCAATTTTTCGGATACTTAAAAAGGCAACTAGAACTTTTAATTTTTAACGAACGTTTTTATTAGTAAAAAATATGCGTAACTTAAGAATTAATTTACGTAACAATCTTTTATATTCTTATGTTTTATTATGTATACGAGGGGGTTTGTACCCTCGTTAATACCTCGTTCTTTACACTAAATGGCAAGTTTTGTCCCAATTCTTTAAGAATGGCCCCTGAATCAAAAAGGCCGTAGAATAAATAGTTGAAATTACTAAAAACACTTTAGCATAAAGAGCAAGGTATTTATCTCCTCCTAAATACCTCGCTCTTTATGCTAGAGTATTTTTAGAACCCCTCATAATCTCTGTTCGTTTTAAGTTTACGCTACTCCTTACTTTCAATTGAAAAACGTTTTCATGTTTATTTTTTCATTGTTTTTTTTTATAGTAATGCTAGAAAATCCTGCGCCCTTTTCATTTAATTTTTATTCCCCCATGACATATTGCTCCAAGGAAATATTCTCCCACATGCCCCCTCCCCTCAACCCTACCCCCAAACCAAAAAAATCCCCCTGAAAACGTCTGTACACTTCCCAATAACCATTACTATATGTGAACACTGGTCAAAGTTTGTAACTTGCAGCCCCTCCCCCAGGGATTGTGGGGGAGTAAGTCATTCCCAAAGACATAGTTATTACGGTTTTCGACTATGAGGAACAAAATGGCTATCTCAAAATTTGATCCGTTAACTTTGGGAAAAAATGAGCATGGGAGGGGGCCTAGGTACCCTCCAATTTTTTGGTCACTTAAAAATAGCACTAGAATTTTTCATTTCCGTTAGAATGAGCCCTCTTGCGACACTCTTGGACCACTTGGTCGATACGATGACCCCTGGGGAAAAGAAAATAAAAATAAATAAACACGCACCCGCGATTTGTCTTCAGGCAAAAAATACGAAATTTCCCATTTTTTTTTAGATAGGAGCTTTAAATTTTTGCTATTGGGTTCTCTGATCAGCCGAATGCGATGGCGTGATTTTCGTTAAGATTCTATGACTTTTAGGGGATGTTTCCCCCTATTTTCCAAAATAAGGCAAATTTTCTCAGGCTCGTAACTTTTGATGACAAAGACTAAATTTAATGAAACTTATATATTTAGAATCAGCATGAAAATTCGATTCTTTTGATGTATCTTTTAGCATCAAAATTCCGTTTTTTAGAGTTTCGTTTACTATTGAGCCGGGTCGCTCGTTACTACAGTTCGTTACCACGAACTGTTTGATAAGTTACATTATATCGAAACTAAAAAACATTAAAGATTCTTCACTAACATGCAGTAGGTTTCTCCCGGGACGTACGACCTCCTAGCCTGCTCAAACTAAAGAAAAAACTAAACGAATTTAAATAGACTTAAAAGTGGAATTTAAATAGAATTAAATAGAATTTAAATAGACGAATTAAATTTAAATAAACTTAAAATACAAATACAAATACTTAAAATAAAATACAAATACTTAAAATACTTGCTCTGTTAAAGGTAAGTTACACTACGTTGAAACTCAAAAACATTAAAGATTCTTCACTAACATGCAGTAGGTTTCTCCCGGGACGTACAACCTCCTAGCCTTCTTGAACTAAAGAAAAAACTAAAAGAATATTCAAAGAAAAAAACAAAATCAAGACTTTAATTTAACATGTCTTCAGCTTTTTTAAGGACCTATGTTTGACCGATAATATATAAAGTTTATTTTGTAGTTATTGAAATTTAAAATATCCTCTATACCCGGTTTTAATTAGTTCGTTGATGGTTTGCCAGAACGTTTCTCTAATAAAGTATAATTTTCAGGGGGGAATGTGAGTTTACTTTTTTTTTGAAATTGCAGCAGGACGTGATGAGTAACCTAGTCCTTGATAAATTCTTCAATTTTCTTTGCTGACCGTTTATGTATTAAACAAAATTTTTTCCAAGACCTTGGTAGATCCGTCATCTGTAAAAAGAGGTCCTCTTCCTATCTTTTTTAAACTGATAATCATATAATTGGAAATATTTCACTGATCATTCGATATGTCTAGAAAAATAAAATACATCAATACAGTTCCAAGACTCAGTTGTCCTTAATTTCACATGCCGCAATTTGTGCGAAAGAATATTTCGAAAAAAATGCATTAATTTTGCAGAAAATCCAAAAAATACTTAAAAATTGCAGCTACGATTTGAAAAAATGACGAAACACCTCAACATTATCTTACAAAAAATGACTTTCAATAGTCTTAGACTTGTATTAGACTACTAGTTTTTTTTTTTTTTAGTTTCTATTTTTTAGAACTACTATTTTTTGTTTTTAGGATTTCTAAAGAAGCCCAACAGGGACTACCACCAAAATATGAAATAATACTGAGTTACAAATTATAGAAAATAAGTAATTTCGCGATCAGCTATTGACTTGATCGCCACACATGTTTTCATGCAAGCGCTGGAACACTTAAACACATGAGATTTTTTGTGTTTTTTTTTCAAAAATGGCTAAAATATCATCTGCCATCTTCAAAATCGTTGCGATTTCGGCCAAAATGCAGCATGCGGGTATTTGAGGCAACTGGTACTTTTCAGAAGAAATCGGATCTGGGCACAAACCTTAAATTACCTTAAATCGCAGTTGGTATAAGGCATTTCCATCCTTGTGATGCTCCAGTGATGAAAAAGAATTCGTTTGGTGTAGGTTGTGGTTGTTGATCTAGACTCTTGTGGAGGACTCTGCAGCTTCCCAATTGTAAAGGAACTCCTGGCAGAGCCATTCCTTATCAAGGTGGGACTTGAACGTGTCAATTGAAGTTGCAGAAACTGTTTCCTCAGACAGTTGATTCTACAGATTGATGACTCTTAGGCCAAAGAAATGACTTCTATGTTTACTCGTGGAATATTGCATGGGAAGCCTCGTTGAATGTCCTCTAGTACCAGAATGCAAGGGCTGTGTTTTTTCAACACACAACACTCAAGGATGGGTGTTTTTAGGAAGGATTTTTAGGTTACAATCATATCACTCCTTTTTCTTCGTATGTCAATGTCGGCAGCTTCAATCGACATAGTCTTTCTTCATATGGAAATTTATTCATGCTGCTAACCATCTTAGTGGCACGATGCTGGACATCCTCAAGCAACTTCTTATCTTTTTTGAAAAAAGGGCTGCCAATGACATTCCGACCTCCAGACGTGGTCGTACAAGCGCCTTATATAACTTCATAAAAACTCTTGGGTGTCGGCTCGACGTGGTTCTTTTTATGACACCAAGGGATTTATTTGCAGAAGATGAAACAGACTTAGCACGGCTGCTAAAATTTAATTGGTGATCAACAATAACCCCAAGATATCTTTCATCGGAAACAGCAGAAAGGAAGTTGTCTTGAAATACTTATGATGCTTGTTGTATTTGCCAAAATGGATGACATGGCTTTATCAACATTAAAAGCAAAGAGCCACATGTTAGCCCATATTCCTAGACTGTCAAGATCTGTTTGAATTGATTGCTGGTCAGACGGAGTAGCCGCTTATCCAACTAGTTTTGAGTCATCAGCATAAAGGGTAATACAATTTGAAAGAAGGGTGGGTAGATCGTTGACATAGAAGTTGAAAAGTGTTGGTCCCAGAATAGAGTACTGGGCACACCACTTAATACAGTTGTGGGAGAAGAGAAATGAGGAGTACCTTGTAAATCAAAAACTCTGACAATCTATGGTGTTTCAGAGAGGAAGCCCATAATCCACTGTACAACAGCTTCATTGACACCTGCAGCCTTCAGTTTGATTATGAGGAGTTCATGACAAACCTTATCCAATGCTTTGGACAGATCAAGGAGAATTATGTCAACAGGAAGACCCTTATCAAGCAGTGTATTCACTAATTCTTATGTTTGGTGAGGTTAGTATCAACAGATCTACCAGACCTGAACCCATGTTGTGATGCGGAGAGGATGTTATTAACCTCAAGATGTTCAATTAGAACTTTGTTAACACATCTCTCAAGCACCTTAACAACTGCAGAAGTGATGCTTATAGGACAGTAATTTTCTGCAGAGTCTCTTCGTCCCATTTTTATGGATACGGGTTATATAAGATGTTTTCCATTCATGCGGTAGTTCCCCATTTTGAAATGATAACCGGAGCAACATGCACAGGGTGCAACTGAGAGCTTTTCGACACTGCTTAAGAAGACGTTAATGAACATCGTCTGGTCCATTTGACTTATTTACATCAAGCTTCCCAAGGCTTTTGAAAACCAATACTTCACTTACAGAAAGATCAGGCATGGGAAAAAGCACTTAATACGATGGAGGATCTGGTGAAGAGGTATCTGAGTTTTGGGTGAAGGCAGAAGTGAATTGTGAATTTAGAAGGTCAGCCTTATCTATTGGAGATGAGTGTAGTAGACCGCGGTCAACAAGGTCAGGAATAGTATGATGATTTGGGTTTCTAGCAGAGATATGTCTCCAGAAAGACTTTGGGTTTAACTTGCTGTCAGAAGCAAATTTTTCCTCGTAAGCAGATTTCAGTTTTTTTTACAGAATCTGTTGCAAGATTCCGTGCTGTCCTGTAAATTGATAGGCTGCTAGTTCCTCTTCTTGATATACCGTTTTCACTCTTTAGATTTCTGGTTAATCAGCTTCTTAACTTCCTTAGTGAGGAAGGGAAGTGTTTTAGGCTGTTTTCTAAAAATAACCCTGGAGTGTTTCTTTTCAAGAGCAAGGAGAGTTTTTTTTTTAAATTTAATCAAGACTCATTGATGTCACCGGTGATATTGACATTGACCACCGTGTGACATTGACCAGTTTGCAGATGAAAGTTTTGCTGTATTGCTTCATAGTCGATGAAAGTCTGAGGACGAAATTTAGGTTGAGGACGACTATTTAGGGACAGCACAGACTGAATAACTAGGTGGTCGCTACTACCAATTGGCGGTAAATAGTCATTTCGAACGGAGTAGTCAGGATCATGCAATATGACGAGGTCTAACAGTAAGGGATTCTGATCAGCTCTATGGCGTGTAGGCTTATCAATAGTCTGATGAAGAAAATTATTTGATAGGCAAGATATAAAAGGTGAGTCTACTATTAGATAAAGAATGTCCAGTTCCTTCAACCCACTCAATTGCAGGAAAATTAAAATATCCAATGATTATTAACTCAGATGAGCTAGAAAGGGATATTGAAGATGCCATTTAATCAATAATAGTTTTGAGGGCCAATTCACTATCTTCAAGGAAAGGAGCACTTGGACTTCGATAGACACACCCAAGACGCAATTTTTTATTGGCAATGGAGGTATCAAGCCATACACTTTCAATCAAAGATATATCGAGCATAGAAGGATTTACAACACTAACCTGGATACTGGCTCTACATAAACACCAACTCCTCTTTGACAATTTGGGTGCTCCAAGTTGCTAAATAGCTAATATCTCAAGATCTGTAGTGACATTTCAATAACTGCAAATAGACTATGTTTTCGGTAACAGTTCAACAAAACCCGCAACTTCTGCTGCTTCTTCCTTGAGAAGCACTTCGGATTCAAGAAGCTTATTTGTCAGACAGTCGACATTGCTTGAAAGAACACGGAAAGTATTTCCAGATGGGGGTTTCTGACTCGGGATATTTGGCTGTTGAGACTCAGAGGTAACTTCAGATATGGCACTTGCAAAACTTGAATCTGCTGAACTCTGACATGACACGAACAAATTGTTAGATAGAACACTTGAATTATCATCTGGAGAAAAAACACTTAGATGGACATTGAGAAACGTTTGGAGAAGGATCAGATGAAGCTTCACAAGAAATATCACCTGACGGTTTATCAAAACAAGATAAAGAGAACTAAAAAAAAATTTAAACAAGAAAAAAAATAACAAAAAACAACCAAAGTTTATTTTGGCGTTTCCGTATTCCTGTAGAAGAATGAATTACAACAAAAATGATTTTAGTAGTTGGTCTACCCAGAAGGAAACATGTTAATAAGGCAATTTTAACTTCATAATACACAGAAAAAATATAGTCAACTATTATTTGTCAGTAATTGTAGTAAAATTGTCAATTATTAATATTGTCAATTTGTCAGTCAATTGCCAAACTGTATTTGATAACATCCCAGGTGATTCCACTTTCATTCACTCTCTCTCCTTTTTTATAAGTTATTTTGATTTTTACAACGAAACTTCCACTCGCCCTCTTTTCCTCTTTTTCAAAAGTACCCGTCTCTTGCCATTAAATTCGCTGGGAAAATTCTAGATTGGGGTGTTTCTTAATCATGAAAAGTAGCTAAGCTAGGAAAATGAAACTTTCAGGGATAGATAAAGAAAAACCTGAAAGAGATGGTAGTGACTCAATGAATTTTAAAAATAATTGTTGAACTAAATAGATAGAGTCCCATGTAGAATGAGGTATTTTTATTTAGGAGACTTCAATGGACAGATGGGTTTAATTAGGAACAATGTTGAATCTAGAGCGAATCTTGGGGGGCTCAATGTGACAAGGACGCCAATAATTGACTAAATTGATAATTTTTTCTTAGAAAAGAGTGAAAAATAGAACAATAAATATGGAATCTAATTGCAACCGTTACGGATTGGGGTTTTTCTTAATCATGAAAAGTAGCTAAGCTAGGAAAATGAAACTTTCAGGGATAGATAAAGAAAAAACTGAAAGAGATAGTAGTGATTCAATGAATTTTAAATACAATTGCTAAACTAAATAGAAAGAGTTCCAGGTAGAATGAGGCATTTTTTAGGGGACTTTAATACACAAATGGGTTCAATTAGGAACAAGGGTGAATCTAGAGCGAAATCTTGGGGGGCGCAATGTGACAAGGACGCCAATAATTGACTAAATTGATAATTTTATCTTAGAAAAGAGTGAAAAATAGAACAATAAATATGGAATCTAATTGCAAACGTAACGGCATTTGGTGATAAAATGCCTCATAAGTTAATATGGTACGTACATGTCCCCCTCTTTATAGTACAAACTGTCTCCCTCTTTATAGTGTTTGGAAAAATAGGTGTTACCCGGAAATGTGGTATATTTGCCCAATTTGCGGTGATCTTGATGGGCTGAACCAATTTCTTTTCAGGTGTCAGGGGCTAAATGAGCTAGAGGGAGATTTCTTGGTGTGGGTGGTCGTGAGCCCCTTCTTGGAACTTTGAAGTCAACGTCGAAAATAAATGTAATAGCAGTGGGAAATTTTGCCCGGAAGGGTCTTATTATTCGGAAGTCGAGTGTTACATGATTTAGTTTGTTTGTTGTTGTATATGTATGTATACGGTCTGAAAAATGGCTTTAAATACAGTTATTCATTCATTCATGATGACAAGATGACCGACCTTATCAATTATATTACTGTGAATCAGACTGGAATGAAATTTTGGGGAGGGAGGGGACAATTTTCTGGGGAGGAGTTGCAATTCATCTAGTTGTAACTATTACGTCATTTTGCGATAAAATGGCCCATAAATTAACATGGTACCATAAGATGGTAAGACGACCAATCTTTTCAATTATATTACTGTGAATAAGACTAGAGAGAAATTTTGGGGAGGAGGAGTTACAATTAATCTAGTTGTATTTGTTACGTCACTTGGCAATAAAATGGCCCATAATTAACATGGTACCTATAAGATGGTAAGACGACCGATCTTATCAATTATATTACTGCGAATCAGACTGGAATGAAATTTTGGGAGGGGGCAATATTCTGTGAAGGAGGAGTTGGAATTAATCTAGGTGTAACTGTTACGTCACTTGGCAATACAATGGCTCATAAGTTATGGTACCGACAAGATGGTAAGATGACCGATCTTATCATCTATATTACCACAACCTTCCGGCCTGAGTAAATAAATTCTATATCACCTAATTTCATGCTTCCCGCATTTATAAGCTAAACTATAGAATTAGGAGTTAAACTGCGTTGCATCCAACTCGACTTGTATGAAATATCCTGAATAAATTTATTTGAAGATCACCCAAATCTGCCAAAGAGCTGATGCAGCGCCTGCCAGAGAGCAGCGCCTTCTCTTTGTCGAATTACTTCGACTCTGAAAGTCGAATTACTGGCAGCGCCTACCAGTAATTAGATAGAAAGACAAAATTCTTCAAGAATCGGATTTTTTAGACTTAGTTTATTCACATGATTTGAGAGTCCTAGGTAAAAAAAGTTAGCAAAATGAATTAGTTTTTGAAGGTTTGTAGAGTTTAGGGGCCAAGAATAGTTTTAAAAATTATTACAAAAACTTAGGTTGCTTGATGTCTTCAAAAAGCAATTTAATTCTAGCAGACGAATATTTTTTCTTTCTGGCTGAAGGCATATTGACACATCTAATGATGTTTCCCGACTTTTTTTCAAGCATCGAGTTACAGCCATTCATTCTACAGTAAAATGGGATGCGTAGATACCGTCGGTCTAACAGCTACCGATTTGTACCTTTGCTGAAAACTAGAATTATGTTAAAAGTGGGACTTGTGGTGTAAAAGCAACGTTTTCCGAAACCTTTATCACTTTACTTTGTGCATTATGTATCATTTTGCTTCCAAAACACGTAAATGAGTTCCAAGATTTTCTTGGGGAATAGTAAAAGCTGTAGTGTTCGCTACACATACACTAAAAGCTGTCTTTTTCCTTTTGCTGTTCTTATTTTTGTCACTTACTGCTTCAATATCGGAATGTGGGCTTCTTCGGGTTGTTTCTCTTGGCAGCTTTATAGATAGCTGTGTAATCCCTCAGGCTAGCGTTCCTCTAACCTTTGTCAGTGGAATTTTTGTTCCTTCCAGCCTAATTGCTTTTTGTCTGTAAATTCCAGCCTAGTTGCCAGTGTCTGTACATTCAAAAGATAATTTTGCAAACCTTATTGGCTTTTCATAACAAAAATAAATTAAAAAAATTAAGACCGAAAATGGGGCTAATGAAGTTAGCAAGTTCGCGTTTTCGTCAGAAAATGTTAAAGTAATTCCTTCTAAATTTCTCTTATAGCGCTGAAGACGAGAGGTGGCTGTCCTTCCGAAATATTCGTCTAGTGTTTTGGTTAGCCTTAAAAAAATTCTCGATCTTCATTTCTTCCATTTTTAAGTAAATTCAAATTCCCTTTCTACCCCTCGCCCTTGTATTTTCCCATAAGGGCCTAAGAGGTACTTCTTGAAGCATCTGGGACCCAGCCCTTTTGCGCATTTTCTTAGACCCCCCCCCCCCTCCCTCAAGGTTTAGAGTATGTGTATGTAAATCAATAAAATGTCAACAGTATAAAGGCTATTTAATCCTTGAATATATCAACGGGGTCCTGGATGACACGGATCGTTATTTGTGCTTTACTGAAAACAAAATTGTTTTAAACGATTTCTCATTTATAGCGTAAGTAAATCCGAATTGCTGAGACTTCCCGGAATGAATACCAATGTACATTAAACGTCAATCCATTCCATATTCATTTGTTCTGTTCAGTAATCTTGGTTAATATGATGATTTTTTTATGTTATGAGAAATGAAAACCAATAGCTGGAAATAAATTGATTTCAGTAAAGTACGACTGACTGTCTATTCTGTAGAGATTGTCCAGAAATTATTTCCAGCTTGCATGAAATTCTACTAAAATATCTAAATTGTAAAACTCAATTTATTAAATTGAAAGAGATTTTCAAATATTTAACTCGAAAACTCCAAAATATATACAAATGAAGATTAAATGGTGTCTTCAGTTTCAATTTGTAAAATTCTTAAGCTCTTAATCCTTAATAATCTCTAAATCCTTAATCTTCGTCTTCGCTCTGACCTTCAACACTGTGTTCAATCGCAATTGCTTCCATCTAAAAAAATAAAATAATAATAATAATAATAAAAAAATCGGCCTACCAATCTACTATTTGGAAGAAATGTTCTCTAGGGTTTTGTGAGTATATGACTAATTTGTAAGATCACCCTACGAAAAGTGATTAGTTGCGTCTGGTATATGATGGAGACTTCCAAGAGAACTCGTCAAGCAGCGAGTTGCGACACATAGCTCTTGTAAGAGATCTTATCTTAAGGGTCTTAGAGATCTTAAGGTTTTATAGAGATCTTAGAAGGGTATAAGAGATCTTATCTTAAGGGACTTTTTTTGATAAAAAGTTAGTAACAGTACAATACAAATCAATTATTGAAGAGGCATTCAATAATTCAATTATTCAAGAAATTAATTCTAAGGCCAATATTTCATTTCACATTTAACACTATACAGCAGTTTAATACAAGGCCGTATCTAGGTGGGGTATTTGAACCCCCTGGAAATGTTTTTCTTACTCGTGAAAACGTAACAAAAATGAATTTAAACAAATATTTGTTGAGTTTTTATATTTTTTTGTAAATCACCCCCCCCCCCCCGAACAAATCCTGAATACAATCTTGGTTTTAAATATGTACTTTATCTTTTTTTTACTTTTTTAGTTCTTTTAGTTTTTACGTTTTTTATTTTTTTTTAGTTTTTTAGATGAATTTTTTTTTTAGTTTTTTACCTTTTTTTCTTTTTAGTTTTTATTGGTTTTTACCTTTTTTTAGTTTTTTATCTTTTTTATTTTTTTTTATTTTTATTTTTAATTTTATTAGTATTCTTTTTCTCTTCTATTTTTCATTTTTCCTTTTTTTTAGTTTTTTTTAGTTTTTAGTTTTTTAAGTTTTTTCCTTTTTTTTAGTTTCTTTAGTTTTTTTAGTTTTTCGACTTTTTTATTTTTTTATTAGTTTTTAGTTTTTTTTGCAGTTTTTACCTTTTTTTAGTTTTTTCAGTTTTTTTTTTTAGTTTTTAGTTTTTTACCTTTTTAAGCCTAACCAGGATTTGAACCTGGGACCTTCATTCTCCGTTCTGACACCCTCTCTCACCGAGTGACTACTCCAGCATGTTCATTTTGGTGTTTTAAATGGTATATTATTAACCAAATTAATGTGTTTTACAATATACTAAGCATCGTCATAACAAAAATGACGGCAACTAATTTCATGACGTCAGCCGAAACATGACGTCACCTGATCCACAGACCCACAGACAGACAGACAACTTATATATATATATATATATATATATATATATATATATATATATATATATATATATATATATATATATTTATTTTACATGGGGTCTAATACTTAACTTCAAGAATTTCTTGAAAATCTTGCTCAGAATTTCTTGCTCAGAGATTGGACTATGTCCTTGGATCAAGTTCAAAAATTTGTCCAGTGGAGTCAGTGTGGTTTTGAAAATGGGCAATAGATTTGAAACCGAAATAAAAATATGGTTGAAAAATCGTAATGATCCAAAAATTTTGTCACAAAATTAACCTGAAATCTAAAGGGAAGCAGAAAAGGGTTCAACTAAAGCGCAGCGAAGTAGGAAAATTTGAATGGAAGAATTTTAAAATGCTTTATATGAATTTTTGCTTTTTCGTTTCACTTAAGAATAGAGAGACAATATTAGGTGGACTTCGTCGGTCTTGACTCTAGGCCGTACCCAGAATTTTTTTTTTTTTTTGGGGGGGGGGGGGGGAGTACTTTTTTTTAGTTGTGGAGCAATACAAAAACTTCACAAAACACATCAAACATTTGTTTATATGCATTACGATTCGGATTAAAAACCTTGGGGTAGTTCAAACACCGAAAACCCCTCGCCCTGGATACGGCTTTGCTCGCCCCTAATAATTAAACTTTTATCAGCCACAAAAGGGCATTATTTGGCCACACCCTGTGCATATTGAGTATAGACACTACTGTCCATCTGTATTCTATCTAATTAAGAATATAATAAGAATATATTAAAAAAACAAATACACTAACCTTTTCGGCTATCACGGGAGCAGCAAGTTTCAAAAAGGCTCTTTCCTCCTTGTCCAGGTCCTAAACAAATAAAAAAAAATTAAGGGAATTATTTTTATTTTTTTTTATTAATAAAGACGTCTTCAGGGTAAACTAATCTACAAAATGTTAATTAGAAACAATCATTTATTAGGAAGAGGGTACATTTCTCTCTGGTATAGTTGTTTCATCAGTCAGACAGAATGACATTAGAAGAAAAAAAAATACAAAACAAAACACGAAAAAATTGTTCTTAGTATCATCTTGTTCGCATAAGACAAGAAGAAGAAGAAAAAAAACTAACAAAATTTTGTTTTAAAGTATTTGTTTTACATACTGTACCTTGTGAAACTGTGTCAACGTTGATAACTACAGGAGGGTGCTGAAACGAGCCGTAAACGAGAAACTCGATTTTCAAGGAGGCGACTTGAGATTGATCTTATTGAGATCACATTGATCCATAATTAATTAAACATATAATGAAAATGCAGATCTAATTCCCACAAAGGCTCCTAGCCCTTTGGGCCCAGCAAAATATATCAACTGCATTTCTGAGAACATGGAAATCATCCGAGGTGGTTAGAATTAATACAGGGATCAATCAGATATGAAGACATTTTTAAAGACGTTTCGGATGGAATTGTTGGGAAAAGGTGGGCTAAGCATAGGGCTTTGTTTCACACGTTTCTGAACAGCGATGGCTTTGCTAACCTGGCTACCAAAGAATAGCCACACGGCACACTGCCATACAAATTCCATAGGAGACAGCAAAGAAAAAGGTCTATCCAAGTTCTCGATGGAGAAAAGATAGAGAAAGAGAAAAAAAAGATAAAGAATATGGCATTGGACTTTACAGTCCCTACTGGCGGTGCTGATCTCCGTTTGGTTGACCCTTCAACCGGGAATTGCAATGAGGAGATGGGGGCCAACCATCCTGTACTTTCGCACACCCTTCCTGTTTACCTTCCCCAGATAACTCCGGGTACTCATTTAGAGCTGGGTCGACTCTGGCTGAGCTTACAGAGTCATGCCACTGACCACCCGTCCCAAACCAAATGATTGGGTACACTAGGATTCAAACCCTCGCCCTCTCGGACAAAGGATCCTAAATACTCCGCACCAATCCACTCGGCTAGGACAACTAGCCAAATTAACTCGGCTAGCACAATTTGAAAATTTTCACAATATATTTATAATTTTATATAAGGCATGTTGTTTCAACGATCAAGTGACAAGAAATGCAAGGTACTTGTGTTTACTAATTGCTGAAAACCTTTCCTACCTACATTACATCTATGCTATTGTGCATACTAGCCAAATTAAATTAATTAATTTATTTTCTCAGAAAGGAAGCTGATAGTTAATTTATCCCGGTCGTCACGAATATCCCAGCCAACAATATGATTATTCTTTCTCAATGGAGTTATTCTTTCTCAATGGAGAAAGAATAACATGCGAATGTTATATAAAGTCAAACGCTTTTAAAGTGTCTATTGGAGAGACACAAATTCTTTTTCAGCACCCGACGGTGGCCAAAATTACCAAAATTTATTATTGCATTGTGCAACCCCAAGCCTTCACGAAATGCGACTGTTTTCCCATAGCTTTCCCTGGAGGGTATTATATGGTAGCATTATCTGAAACGACAACATAATCTTATAAACCACGGTGGTCTCCCATAGCAAAAACAAATTTGAGAAAATAAAGATTGAGAATGGGGTTTTCTAAGGCCAATTGAGTCTTCATAAAAGGGCAACAGCCTCCCTTCTTCAGTGCTATCAGAGAAATTAGATGAAAACACAAAAAAAAGACTCCGGCTAATACCAACCAAACAACGGGGAAAGCCAACAGAAAAACAGGAACAATTAATTTTTTTTAATTTCTTAAATTAATTTAAATTAAACTAAATTAATTAATTTATTTTCTCAGAAAGGAAGCTGATAGTTAATTTATCCCGGTCGTCACGAATATCCCAGCCAACAATATAATTTTGTATACCACAGGGGCCTCCTACAACAAAAACAAATTTGAGGACATAAAGATTGAGAATAAGGTTTTCTAAGCCCAATGAAAATACTGGACGAAGAAAACGAATAACCTGGGAGGGCAACCGCCTCACTTGTTCATTGCTATCAGAGAAATTAGATGAAAAAAAAATCGACTTAAACCAAACAACGAAAAAAGCCAACAGAAAAAGAGCTAAGAGCTCATATGTCACTCGTGACGAGGTCGGAAGAATCAAGAGCCAAGAGCTCATACGGCATGAGCTCTAGCAAAATTCTAAGAATCAATATATTAATTTAAAAGGAAAATCAAAGGCTTAATGCCGGTCAGGATTTAAAATAAGAGCTCTGAGACACGAGATACTTTTAAATATCAAAATTCACTAAGATCCGATCACCCACTCGTAAGTTCAAAATACCTCTTTTTTCTAATTTTTCCTCTCCTTTCAGCCTCCAGATGGTCGAATCGGGGAAAACAACCTTATCAAGTCAATTTGTGCAGGTCCCTGACACGCCTATCAATTTTCATCATCCTAGCACGTCCAGAAGCACCGAACTCGCCAAAGCACTGGCCCCCCTAACTCCCCCAAAGATAGTGGATACAGTCCGGCTACGTCAATCAAGTTTCTACGACATTGGCTTATTCTACCCACTAGGTTTCATCCCGATCTCTCCACTCTAAGCGTTTTCCAAGATTTCCGGTTTCCCACTCCAACTCCCCTCAATGTCACCAGATCTGGTAGGGATTTAAAATAAGAGCTTTGAGACATGAGTTCCTTCTAAATATCAAATTTCATTAAGATCCGGTTATCCGTTCCTAAGTTAAAAAATACCTCAATTTTTCTAATTTTTCTGAATTAACACCCCCTTCAACTCCCCAAAAGAGAGCGGATTCAGTTCAATTATGTCAATCACGTATCTAGGACTTGTGCTTATTTCTCCCACCAAGATTCATCCTGATCTCTCCACTCTAAGCGTTTTCCAAGATTTTAGATCCCCCCAACTCCCCCCAGTGACACTGGATCCGGTCGTGATTTAAAATAAGAGATCTGAGTTACGAGGTCCTTCTAAATATGATACTTCATTAAGATCTGGTCGCTCCTTCGTAGGTTGAAAATGCCACATTTTTTCTAATTTTTCAGAATTACCCCTCCCCCAAACTTCCCCAAAGAGAGCGTATCCGTTCCGGTTTTGTCAATCACATATCTAGGACTTGTGCTTATTTTTACCACCAAGTTTAATCCCGATCCCTCCATTCTAAGCGCTTTCCAAGATTTTAGGTTTCCCCCTCCAACTCCCCCCAATGTCACCGGATCCAATCGGGATTTAAAATAAGAGCTCCGAGACACGATATCCTTCTAAATTTCAAATTTTGTTAAGATCCGATCACCCATTCGTAAGTTAAAAATACCTCATTTTTTTATAATTTTTCCGAATTAACCGAATTAAGTGCCATAAAAACAGGAATAAGTGATTTATATTTTGGTTTTCTGAAACAAAAAACTGATAGTTGATTTATCCCAGATATAAATCTTGTATCATTTTCTCACTCAAAAATGACACGTGCTCCCAAAACCCACAGACTCTGAAAGAGTTTTAGCACAAGAAGCACTGATTAAAATTAGACGGCATATGGCGTAGTTTTATCCGGGCAACTATTTATTAACTTTGCGAACAACAAATTCAGTCATTCATGCGCATAAAATGGGAGTTTTCTAATTCTGAAATTAACTTCAAAATTTTCCAATTTTGCAAATTTTGGTTTGATTTGTCATTTTAGTTCTTTTCCTGTTTTTTTTTTTCGTTGTTGTTGTTTTTAGATTTACAATTTTTCCAACTGTGGCTCTTATTTTTTTCTGTTGGCTTTCCGCGCTGTTTGGTTTTAATTAAGGTAGCCTATTCTTTTTTTTTGGGGGGGGGGGGCAATTTTAGTCCATATGTTCTTTTTTTTACATTTTCACCTAATTTTTTCTGGTAGCCCTGAAGAAGGGTGGTGACCTCCCTCCCAAAAAAATCCTTTTGTTCGTCCAGTGGTTTCGTTAGCCTTAAAAACCCCATTTCCGATCTTTATTTCTTCAAATATTTTTTTTTGTTGTGTCTGGATGATCAGCCAGGACAAAATCGGGGTTTATGGTCGAGTAAGAGTTACAAACATAAAAGAAAGACGTTGATTTAGATAGCACATATATAGTAGACGAAAGTGATGAGGGAAAATACATTGTATAATTTGCAGCGAGGAAAAGTTCAGATTCTTGTTGAAGTCACGACAAATGACAAACCAACTTTTGGCTACCTGAGTTTTAGGTAGAGTCGTCGAAATTATCTTGGAATGATGTGAATTTTTTGTCAGAAGCGTGGTTACAATAATTAGTATGTGTAGAGAAACAATTATTTGTGAGGAGGGAGGGGGGGGTACAAAAACTTCCAAAAACGCATACAATTTTGTTTATATTCATTTTGTTCTGTTTTTAAAAGCCAGACAAAAATCTCAGGGGAAGACGGGGGAGGGTTCCACCCCCCCCCCTCTGGATACGACCATATATTGGGGTACGATAATTTTTAAATCTATACAAATATTTAGGAGATCCGTCACTGAAAAAGTTATAGAAAATTCGATTGTTGTATTAAACTATCTTTACAATATATTAAAATTGGATATTAATCATGGATGACTTCTTAAGCAATTAGCACCACAAAAAAAAAAAAAAAAAAAAAAAAAAAAAAAAAAAAAAAAAAAAAAAAAAAAAAAAAAAAAAAATCATGAGTAAACCAACTATAAATTATGAATGAAGTGAAATAAAAATCAAATAAAAAAAATAAAGGAAAAGTTAATAAACGGACCAAAAAAAATAAAATAACAATATTATTATGATATTATTTAACTGTAAATTAGGAAAGACATGAAACAAAATAAATTAAATGGACAAAAAAAAAATATTATTATAATAGTATTTCTAAATATACATTATGAAGACGAAGAAACCCTAAAAACAAAGAAATATTATTATAAATTAAACTGCTTATTCTCATTAGATATGCATAAAAAAATAAGACTATAATTAAACACAAATGTATTTTTTTCAAATGAGTATTAGTAAACAATTCCTGAAACAAACTGGAAACGAATACTATAAATGAGTCATTACAACTAAAAAGACAAAATACAGAAAAAACTCACGCCAAAAAACTGTTTTATCCTTTTTTCGTAATCATGCTGTTCTTGACGATACATAGAGATAATTTCTTCCTGTTCCTTGGGTTCCAATCTCTTGAATTTTTTCCTAGCATTTTGCAGATCCCTTGTAATAGGATAAATTTCCATAAAAACGTCTAATGCTCCCCTGCAAATAGTGACATATTAGTACTATCATGTATATCATGTATGTATTCCTGAGGAAAGAAGATATATGGGCCAACCTAGGCATCAAACCTGTTCTTGCTTTTTAACAAGCAGTAGGGGCACTTGGGAAAATCTTTTGAATTTTATAGGTGACTGTGAAGAATTGGTGGAATTATGGAAATTATTTTTTAAAGAATTATAGAATTTTATATGAATAATGAAAAAGAAGGATTTTTGCAGAACTTTTAAAGCTGGAGAAATTCCTGAAACTAGGACAGCTCCTTTCCTGCATGTTGATATAAAGAAAAAAGGGACAAAAGGCCAAAGAAAATAAGACCAAACGAAAATACTGACAAAACAGTAATGTCGAAAAAAAAATGAAAATCTGAAAAAAAACGAATATTTCGAGGTGGGAGGGTGTCTTAAAGAATGATCTAACAAAAGTGAGAACTTCCTGGGAGAGTATAAACGGGGAGGCTTTGAAGATTGGAATTGAAAGGGAGCGTGTGTAGCTATGTTAACCTCAGGTGGCTTGGTGCACGGGGGAGTTGTTAGTAGTGGTAGTAAGACCAAATTTAATGAAAAATCTTTCTATGGAATACTACAATCGTTCCAGAGAAAGCGATAAAGGAGAGGAAGGAGAGAGAGAGAGAGAGAGAGAGAGAGAGAGAGAGAGAGAGAGAGAGAGAGAGAGAGAGAGAGAGAGAGAGAGAGAGAGAGAGAGAGAGAGAGAGAGAGAGAGAGAGAGAGAGAGAGAGAGAGAGAGAGAGAGAGGGAAAGTGATAAAGGAGAGGAAGGAGAGAGAGAGAGAGAGAGAGAGAGAGAGGGGGGAGGCGAGAAGTGGGGAGGAGATACAGGTGACAGAGAGGTGGCAGATTAAACTTACAAGGAGCTCCGTACAGGAAAGCCAGGAACAGCCTTTTTCAGAGCATCAATCAATTCATTGTACTCGAGCCTTTTCATTTCGCTAACGCTTAGGTAAGTCTTCTGACCTTTTTGCACTTTCTTCTTCAGATTATCGCGCGCATTCTTTGTAGACTTTACTGGCAGTGGCGATGGCGTTGTATTATCGCTATCAGCACTTTCATCTTTCTTTTTTGCCGGTTCTTTATTCAACTGTTCACTTCCATCCTCTTCACTTTCAGAAGAGGAGTCTTTATTACGCTGGAGTTTGACAGACTGAATATTTCGTTCCCCATTTCCTGGCTTACCTGTTGAAGATTTGACATCATCTGTTTCTTCATCCGTTTCATCACTAGAGTCAAGTTCAGGAGGAATTTTGCGAGCAAGGGAAACTGTTGACTTTGGGGTCGAAGTTGTCACTTTGAGATTTGGTTCTGCATCATTTTCATAAGCCTTAGCAGAAACCATCAGCTTTTTTGTTTGGCTTTTTTTCGTCCTCACTTCGTGTGAGTCTTCTGAGTCTATGCCCTTTAAATCTATCTGCTTCTTTTCTAGCATTTGTCGTTTTGTATGATTTACCGGTTTCATCGCGGGTTTGCTAGCAGGTTCTTCGTTTTCAGAGTCACTGTCCTCACTTTCAGTTTCCTTTCTTTTATGTGCTTTGCCGTTTATCTTTTCTTCCTCTGATTTTTTTTTCTTTGTAGCACTTTTTTCTTCTTCACTATCATTAGATTTGAGTTTTTCCTTTTTTAAGTCAGTCTCATTTACATCCTGAATCTTTTTGGCTTGTGTCACGGTTGATTTTGATTTTTTGGTTTTCGGCTCAATAAAGTCTGAATCTTCAGAATCAGAAGCTACAATTTCCTTCTTGGCTGCCTTTTCTTTCTAAAAACAAGCAAAAGATAAAAAAAAAAACAACACAATTACGATAAAAGGTAAATCTATAGAGAGGATACAAGAGATCCTGCTATAATTTTGAAAAAATAAAATTTTTTAGCTAGCCTTCCACTTGACCTACATGAGAGGGTAATTTCTTTTTAGACTAAATAAAAGAAATCACAGTTGTTATATTTATGGTAAGCTCAGACATGCTGAAAAAGAAGTTCAAACTCTCTAATGACAATTATGTGACCTAGGGAAATATTTCGTTACCTTCTTTACGATATAAAAGAAAAACTATTATATATGCTACTCTAAAAAAAAGAAAAAATTAGGACGAAAATGGGAGCATGGGGCATCCATGAAAGATCTTGTAACTGCTAAAAGAGTGATACTCATCTCGTGACCACCTAAAGCTTTCAGTTTTAATCTTAAACAAGTTCAATTTATCCAGGCAGTTGAAACGACTTTTTGTTTATTTTTATTTGTTATTCTTTTGGTAAATCTCATATCGAAGTTTGCCCTTCATACCAACGATTATAGTTCACATGAGTGATTCTCGTTTGCAATATGTCATGCCAAGATCAGGGTGAAAAATAAGATGAGAATTGGGGAAAAAAACTTTCTAGCAGAAAAGACATTTTTTAAATATCAATTTTAATTCATTAGACTGTAAGTAGGTTAGGTGTAAGCTAAGGTTCCAAGTCTAGTAAGAAACCTTAATAGATCCATGCTCAGGAATACACTAGATCCGTTCTCTACTAGAATCCAATGAGGGATGTTGCAACTCATCCAAGACAGTCTGGGATTCATTTTATCACCAGTTTACACGTTCCTCTAGAGCCCATCATGTAATATTTTTAAATATCCCTTCATAAGGAAAAATAAAGAAAGACTGGACTGGTGGGTTATCACCCTATGGTAGCACTAAAGAACGCAATAAAATGAATTAAAATTAAAAGCTAGTTTAAAAAGTGAAAAAATAGCGAAATATATATAATTTTTCCGTGAAGATTTTTAGTCAAACAATGGTTTACAGATCTTTCGTACTTTTCTTGATGTGTTTGGAACTACGAAAATAAACCCAGAAAAGAATGGTGGCAAAAAATAATTGACAACAACGTTTTTGACATTTTTTTGACAATAATGACGATTTTCAAAAAAATATTTATAAAATTTACAATTTTTCTTCTGCCCTCTCTTGTATCATGGAGCTGCATTCACAGTCGCCTTGCATTCGCTCGTTCCATTTAGACCTGACAAAGCAACTTCGAAAATTATTTTCTTTGAAGTCAATGTCAATTTAATGAATAAATAAAATTGTCAATTACATTGTCGAATTGTTAAAATTGTTAGAATGTCAATTTAATGAAAATAGCAGACACCATTTTGATCATACGGCTGTGCCTAAATACATAGAAAAGAAAAAAAAAGAAGAAAAATGTGCATATTATGGAATAAAATAGATATTAATATTATAAGTTATTGAAACTGCACTGTTTAAAGACTTACGAATTTGGTCCACAGTTCTCAGACGACAAATTTTGTTTTCTTCTTTCTTAAAATTCTTGTTTTTTCTATTTTTTTGGATTGGATGGGAGTGTTTTTGTGAGGAAATTTTATCGCTTTTTTACTTGCACGTATAGTTTTAATGTTGGAGACCGGGTAATTCAAGCTTCTTTTATGCTTTTTTTACGCGATATCGAGTGTTTATCAGGCCTTAACACGATATTAATCAAAAAATTTCAACTGAAGGACAAATCCTTATTGCGGTTAAATTGTTATAGTTAACAACGTGTTAAGACCCTTACAGGCAACACCCATGATTCTTTTGATCTAGATAGGTCAGAACTTTGAGAAAATTCGTTAAGAGCCTTAATTTTAGAAGAAGAAATGTGAGTGATTATGTGAGTGACGTCATTTTTATATAAATCAGTCTTACATTGACATCGTCACAATTGTCACGCTTATTTGAAAAAAAAATAAAGACTTTCCTGTATGGAAAATTTTACATTAAAATGCTTAAAGAGCAAAACACTGGTAACTGCACAAATATTTGTATATATGTTGACAAGGTATTACAACAATTCAAAAATTCTAAAAAAGAAAATCAACATTTTGAAGCTTAGTTGACGCGGAGTGCCACGTCATACAATAAACGTCATACAATAAAAAAAAATCGAAGTTAATATAATACGCGTAGACGTATTTATGTCTACATTTGTCAGCATACGTCAGCTCAGAATCGCTAAATTTATCATGTAAACTGCAAAATATTCATAGCGCCTGAGCAATAATTTTAATGTTTTAATTTTTAAATTAGCTTGATTTTGTGTTAGATAAAAGTGACTATCTACATGGAACATAAGAAGTAAACACAACCAGCGTTCACCAGAAGCGAAAATTTGCAATTATTACAAATGATGATTCTTTGGAACCACCACGGCCCGAATATATTAAATTTACAATTGGTGAAATGGCATATCCTGGACGACCAATACGGGCCGCTAAAGCAAATTGTCTGAAGTAACCAAAATCCAAAATGAAGAAGAAAGATAAATGCGGTTAGGAGATATGTAACAGTGAGTATCAAAACGTATCAAAAATGAAAATGAAGAGCAAAGACACGGGCGGTTACAAGATACGCAAAAATGAGAATAAGAGAATAATTGAACCTCGGAAATTGCCAAGATTCAAAATAACCCCACCTTCTTGGATTTATTTACTGATAGAACTTCTTTGTATGTCATACTGAGTTGTTTTGAAACAATATCGTATGTCTCTCTTTTGAGGAAATGGATATAAGAAGCCTTTTTGGTTCAAATGTTGAAATAATTTCTAAGTTAGGTACAGGTCTTGTTGGTAGTCAATTGTATGGATCCCTGAGGAGTTTAGTGCTTCTGAAGAATGGAACAACACATTCTCTAACCATCGTTGCTTATGATGATACACTTCTTGATCCAGCTCCCTTTTTAGAACGAGTCTTTCCTGTTGCTACACGCCTTGTTTGTGAAATTAGAGCAAACGAAGAAGATAAACTTGAATTAGCTGTTGTGCAAAATGATTTCCAGTATACAAATATGTGCCGCAGTCTGGTGATGGAACAAACCAATTTGCTGGAAAATTATTTCAAGCTATTGAAGAAAATGCCAACTTATCTCTGACTGCTGAGGATTTCAATTGGGCAGTCACTCTTAAACCTAAAATAGCGATGGACGTATCAGTTTTTGTTACTTCCACGACATTGAAAAATGTATGTGTTGAGGAAACTATTGACGCACTCGAAGAGGCAGTTGACGCGCTATCAATCCAAGGAGATGTGATGGAAACCACTTCTTATCCCACGGTAGCTTCTGAGCCGAGAGAGACATTAGTCACTCAACAAATGTCTCTGAGAAAGAAAGATTTTACAAACACAATACGGCTCAAACTATTTGTTGGAACATATAATGTTAACGGGAAATCACCCACAACCTCACTATCTGATTGGCTTTCTTGCGACGATGAGCCTCCAGATATGTATGCCATTGGCTTTCAGGAGCTGTATTTGAGCAAAGAGGCCTATGTATTCATGGATACTCCAAAAGAGGAAGAGTGGTTGAGGACAGTCTTAAGAGGAATTCATCCCAAGGCCAAATATAGGAAAGTTAAATTAATTCGTCTCGTTGGGATCATGCTTATAGTTCTAGTCCAAGAACGGTTTGCTGCTTACATTCGAGGAGTTTCAGTAGAGACAGTTGGAACAGGTTTTCTGGGGAAAATGGGTAACAAAGGTGGTGTAGGAGTGCGTTTTGAGCTACATAGCACATCGGTGTGCATAGTTAACTGCCATTTAGCTGCCCAAATCAAGAAATGTGAACGTAGAAATCAAGATTATCATGATATTTGTACGCGAATGTCGTTTCCGCCAGCTAAGACCATCAAAGATCATGATCTAGTTTTTTGGTTTGGAGACTTAAACTACCGGCTAACGGGCATCGAAGGGCTGGCAGCAAAGAATTTACTAGACACTGCCAACTATAAAGACCTGATCATGTTCGACCAACTGCGGGAACAACAACGCATAAAACGAGCGTTCTATGGTTATCAAGAGGGCATTCTCAATTTCCAGCCAACCTACAAGTATGATACTGGAACCGATAACTGGGATTCAAGTGAGAAAAATCGGGCACCTGCCTGGACCGACCGAATTCTGTGGAAAGCAGATGATGTTGACCAAATAGTCTACAGGAGTCATCCTTCTCTCAGAATAAGTGATCATAAGCCAGTTAGCAGCCTCTTTGAAATTCCGATTGCAGCTATAGACATTGTAAAATATAAGAAAATTTATGAAGAAGTTATGAAACATTTGGACCGACTTGAAAATGATTATTTGCCTCAGATAGCAGTTTCTAGAACAGAAATCGATTTTGGAACAGTGCGTTTCCTCGAAAATAAATCGAACTTTTTAACGATCTCAAACACCGGACAGGTTCCTCTACAGTACAAATTTATCAACAAGCTGAGAGAGGAAAACTATAGCAAGCCTTGGCTAATTATTGAGCCGCATACGGGATTTCTCATGCCAGGAGATTATACAGAAATTCAACTTGAGATTTATGTGGATAAAAGGACGGCTGGTAAATTATCAACAGGCCAAGATACACTCCAGGATATCCTGGTTCTACATCTTGAAGGTGGCAAAGATCTATTCATCAGTGTAATCGGATCTTACGAGCCTAGCTGTTTCGGCTCCTCCATTGGTGCCCTAGTTCGACTTCCACAACCAATCCGGGATTACTCCGCTGAAGAGGTTCTAATTCTGGAAAAACGCCACTACCATGGTGAAGTCGATGATTGGCACGAAAACAACCGTAAAAGTATTTTGGCCGTACCAAAAGAAATGTGGTTCCTTTTAGACGAACTTACAAAACAGGGAACGGAAAAAGAGAACTTGTTTGAACTTCCTGGCCTTGGTGCAGAGATTAGTGTGATTCGGGATATACTGGATACTTCAATGCCTGACAATTTACCGGGATCGATTCATTCAGTTGGTGAAGCTTTATTAGTCTTCTTGGACGCCTTGCCAGAACCAGTCATTCCAGTTAGAATGTACGCCGAAGCAATGGAGGCTAGTTCTACATACTTAGACGTCAAAAAAGTTGTAGCTAGACTACCAGGCTTGCATCGAAGGGTGTTTCATCACCTTGTAGCCTTTTTAAGGGAGTTGCTTGTTCATTCCTTGAAGAATAAGTTGGAAGCTCGATCTCTTGCCGCAATATTTGGTAGTGTTTTACTTCGAGATGGGCTACATCATCATAAAATAACGACGGCAGCTTACTATCAATCAGAAGAGAAGAAGAAAGCGGATTTCCTGCTCCACTTTCTTACTGCCCCACATTGGGACTGGATTGAGTAAGTTATTAAAAGTAGCTTCACTATTTAAATTTAAGAGTGGTTCTTACCACAGACAAAACGTATGTAATACAGACGTCCAACTTATAAATTTTCTGATACCAATCAATTAGGTGCTTGTGCTCGCCTATCCACAGTTTTCTCAAGCTTCTAGCATGCATGAACGTCATCATGCATAGGCTAAAGGAGCCCAGATACCCGACTCCTTCTTTTAACATTGTAAAATGGGGCACATATACATTTGTATCATATACTTTTTGCCCGTGGCTCTTTTACCCATGGTTTGCGCAGTTCCATGTTTTCGTTCTTTTTTTTGTTGTGTTTTGGCGGAAAATGGCTCTTGCCTAAAGTAGCCAAAATGCAGCTGTTTGGATTTGGCCTGCCAGTTGCATGCGTTAAAAGACAATAGGCAAAAACAAAACATTGAATTAGGTATTAAGTTAAATAAAGTCTAATAAATACCCTATTAGATAGGTCATATTTTCATGGGTGCAAACGTTGAGATACTCGGGTGACAGAATTAGCTTCAAAACACTGTTGAAGGAGGTTCAAAAATGAATAGGATGGGTACAAACGTTGAGAGACTTAGGGTACAGAATTACACTGTTGAAGGAGGTTCAAAAATGAACAGGGAAATAAAGGGATTTTCAATGAGATTGCTTGCTTTATTGGGGGTGTTTCCCATTTTTTCAAAAATCAGGCAAGTTTTCTCAGATTTTTGGTTTTGGGTGGGTAACAATAAACTGAAAGAATTGTATATATTTAGAATCAGTATAAAAAGGCCAATAATGTCGGTGTAGCAATTGTCATGAGAATTCCATTTTCAGTTTTGATGAATATTGGACCAAGTCACCTTTTACTTCCTTTTTTTTTTAACCTGTTCATATATCCCTCCTAAAGATCTTTGAATAGTTTAATCGAATCTGTAAAAAAAATTCCTTTTAAGTGTACTCTGACTTCGTTAAACTGAATATGACAAGCCCCGGCACTCTTCTTAAAAACAAAACTTTGCTCCTATTTATTTATGAATTTCAGCGTTAGATAAAGATCATAAACCAAATCGATTCGTCTAAACTTCAGCATTTGATCATCTTTTCGGATGTGTTTTTCAGGAATTCAGTTAAAAATACTTCAACCCAGCCGGTGAATCCTCATGACACATGAACGAGTGAAATCACATAAGGATTCGTTTTATGCCAAAAATCTGGTGTACAAATTAGCTCTGTGGCAGTAAGAACCTTAGTTATTGTTACCTGTAGGTTCAACTCTTTGGAGGAGGGGAGACACGGGAAATTGCTTTTTAGGACTCAATCCTTTGGCTTTTTTCCAGGGAATGGCCTTTGGATCAATCACGTGGGAGGAGTTCCCCTGTGTTTAGGTACCCTTAGCTCTCCCTAAGGTTGCCGTTAGGTCTCATCTTGTAGTTGTTGCTCGAAGTAGGTCAGCTTTTAGAACGATTATGAGCTATTACCGTTACCTGGTATAAATTTTTACGACGATTCTAATATTAGGGACCAGATTCAGTTTGATTTTACGTATTGGTACACAAGAATCATATGGCAATACAAGTTAGTAATTGAAAGTGTTTGATAATGCGTATCCATTGCATGTCGATACACAGTAATTCAAGTTGAGTACTGCCTGAATTTAGAATTTGTCATCTATGCTTGGTACGATACTACTATATGCAGAGCGTGTCAAAAATGAAAATGAAGAGCAAAGACACGGGCTGTTAGAAGATATGTGAAAACGGGAATCTAGGCTAAACAAAATTGAAAATGAGGAGCAGAACCTACGCGACTAGAAGACAAGCGACACCAAGAATCTGAGCGAGTCAAAAATAAAAATAAAGAGCAAAGACGCAGGCGGTTAAAAGAGATGTGAAAACGAGAATTAGGGCATTTCAGGTCACAAGAACGATTTAAATAGGTCAGGACTTTAAGCAGAAAATTTGCATTTTTCCCAAGGTGGTTTTAAATAATCTGTGGTGACGTCATGAGATCAAGAAGAGGTGTCGTAATGTCATCAAGAAACGGCTCAAATTGTCTGGAGTTAGACGACAAGCGATAATGAGAATCCATCTATAGGCTGTACTCGGCACGCCTGCCGCCCTGAGTTAAGTCTTTCAAAGGATCGATCCATAATCCATACTAGCAACTTTATCTAGTTAAGTAAAGCTATCCACGCAGTCAATTATGACGTTATATAATAACACCTCTTCATACCCCATTTAATCTTAGCTGAAACGACTAATGTCTTTTTATGATTAATTTCGAAACTCTTTTAACATCGAAACTCAATTAATCAGCAAGTCTAGAAGAAGAGACTTTGAATTTTAGTCCCATATTTCATATCAATAATGTACGTCTAGCATAATGTTTCTACACTTTCTTAAATTTAAAATATCAACCACGAAAATACCAATTTTACTTAAAAAAAAAGATCCATTAGGTTTTTTTAACTTCTTGATTTCTTTAAGGGAATGATGGTTGAAACTGGGGTATGTAAAATTAAAACGTGCTTCTACATTTTCAATACAACCAAAAAGATGCCACTTGATTCAACTTATATTAATTGATTTATGAAAAAAAGTTACCTGTTTCGTCTTCTTTTTCTCAGGCATTTTCTTTGCGTCCGTTTCAGCTGCAGCTTCGGGATGCCTTGCTCTAGAAGACGGATAACATGTTTAATCGACTATTCTATTGAAGAACAACAACAAATTGACTAAGACCAGAAACGTAAAGAAAATATAGAGTCGGGGGGGGGGGGGGGGTAAAAATCTTGTTTGTTTTTTTTGCAAAATTTTCCTTTTAAATGAGGAGTCAAAAATTTATACTGGCAGTACAGCGGGTGCAATTTTTGGCCACAGTTTCTGCAGCAATATTGGACACAAAATTTTGTTCTTTGTAAAAAAGGACTAAAACCGTTTTCTTGATAAAATTTGGTTTATACCCTAAAGAAAGCAGTTGAGTTAGGTGAATTGAACTTCCAGGGATCAGCTAAAATCCTAAACATATCTGAAAATTCCTGTACATATGTGTACAGACCTGAACATATACAGTACTCGACTACTCAACAAAAGCAGTTGTTGCCTTAGAAGGACATAGCACACATGCCCATTGGATTCAAATATCTCTAATTACTTTGTGAGTCTTAAGATGAGTCCTGTGTTCCAGTAACATATTGATCTTGAAATACCTTCAACCACAAATGCCTCCATTATATCCTAGGCATCCGCCTCTCAGATAGAATCTCGAACGACGAATTCAGGAGAAGATGTGGAGATCACCCACTTGTCTCTGATATTATTGCAGACACTGAGATAGTTTGGGCACATAATGCACAGACCAGATGACAAAACAAGCAAAAGATGCCTAAAATGTCTACCACCGCCAATATGGAAGAAGAGAACAGGAAGCCAAAAGATGACGTAGCTCGCAGCAGTGAAGCTTGATCAGCAGCCAATCGGAGGGTTCAGAAAATACGGCCATCGTTGGGATCGTCAGTGGCAGGAAATAATAGAGGCTGCCACCTTAGAGCGAAACCTCTGAAAGAAGACATGTCGTCATATGCTGGGAGCCACGATGAGCCTGGATACAATGAAAAGAGGAAAGGAAAACAGGTATTTGCTCTTATTTACACAACGACCTAACATGAAACAGCCTTTGTTTTGTGTTGGTTTGCTTATTTTTTACTCTTCCTTTTTTTAAGGTTTATATATCTTTTTTGTTTTATTAATTTTTACTTGTTTAATATTTTAAACATGTTATGATCAATTTCAGTTTAAATAATGACTAATGAATGGATTTTCATTTTAATCTCAATTTTATTCAATTAATTATTTTTATTCAATTTATTTCAAAAGAAATTATTCATTTTAATTTTATTCAATTTCAATTTCGGCAATATTTTGCCAGTCTTTTCATTGCTCTTTATACTTTTTTGTTTCGTCTGTTTTTATTTACTGACCCCGAAATTCAAAACTTAGTCTTATGGGGACTTGTGACAGCCATTATTGAAATAAATATTTTATTGATCTTAAAACAAAAATCAATAAAAGCATTTAATAGGGGAACAGCTGATAATTTGAGAGATCAATCTCAGATAAGATATTTATTTCAAAATTTCTATCACCAGCCCCGTAGGGCCGAATTCAAATTTCAGAAAAAAAAAAAAAAAAAAAAAAAGATGAATAGGTAAGTACACATGAATAGGTTAGTACACAGTTCATAGGTAAGTAAATACAAATGGATATACAGGTAAGTACAAAAACTAAGTACCCATAAAAAAATTGATGAATATGTCAGTACACATGAGAATTGTGCTCAAATGATAGGATAGGATAAGGATTTATCCTTTTTAAGGGTTTGAATCTTACTACTATGTCTCTTGTGTTGTTGATTACGAAATTATTTGTGCCACATTCTAATGTTAGCCCGTCGGTAAGACACACCTCGCATTATTTGAACTTAAAAAGCTTCCCTAAAGAATATTTTATATATCTAAGTCTTTTTTGCGAAGAAGGGGGGAGGGGGGAGAGCAGGTTTCGTTTACTTATATTGTGTTTGTGACAGGGGGGGGGGAGTCGGAACTGTCCAATAATTTGAAGAAAATAACTATTATATAGCCCATGCCCCTTGACTATCCAGATATGGACCCCTCTTGGTTAAAAAGGATCCTTAAGGGATAGAGATCCTCCAGAGCCATTGCTGGCGCATAGGGCGTCAAATCGAGGTTTTAGTTGCTGTGTGTTTTTACAGGAACAAGTAGCAAGCTTGTCCCTTGCCCAACCTTGCTGCGGCGGGGATTGCCGACCCTGCCCTGGGCCCCGCATTGCCAAGCAGAGCATCAATCTACTGTATTACAACAGATTAGTACTCAAATGAAGCTTACCTAAAATCTGCCAGCTCTTGTTCATACTTCTTCATGCTTTCGGCATAGATTTCTTCATAGTGTTTCTTTTCTTCTGGAGACAAAGAATTTTGATATTTCTTTCCAACTCTTTGTTGAGCCTCTTTCTGTCAAAACGAATAACATATAATAACATACATAAAACAAAATATGCATGGATACATGCTACTATATGTATACATTCAAGGATCCCATGATATTAATCACAACGAAGCCACACCTCCCTCAGAGAAATCCCTACTTAAAATGCCCTTGTTTGGCATTTTGAAACCCCATCCAGAAAGCAAAAATATCTAATTCCATCCCTTTCAAAAGAAAAATTAGGGAATCCTAAGGTAACACTCACTTGAGCATCTAAAGGCGATTTATTTTTATGTTAAGATAACAACACTAGAAGATTTCAATATTCCTTCAAGCAATACAATTGGGTAAAAGGAACAAATAAGGGAAGAAAAAGCGGAAAAGATTAATTAAATTATACAGAAAACTAGTCAATTAAATGCATTAATGTTTACATTCTCATTTTTGACTTAAAAAAATATCGAGACCTATCATGCCGCTTCCCAAAGTTTTGTAGTTTCTCTATAATATTTTTTTGAATTGATGGACACTAATGCAGCCAAAAAAAAAAAAGATCACACTAAAAATTCAAAACTAAAATACCAAAATTCTGAACGTCGTTACCTGTAAGTTCTCCAGGAGCGTAATTTGCTATGAGGCAGGAAGCATCTGCCCCCTCAAGGCCCCAGTTTTCCCCACCCATTGTCAAACCACAATCTTGTCGAAACTAGGATAAGCCTGCATAATTCAAGCATTGTGAGAAACAGGTCAGTTTTCTCTAATATATCTTTGCCTTTATGGTAGTATATGACTCATTTTTCATTTTTTTTTTATCGTCATTTTCACTTGATTTGGGAAAACTGGCTCCAAATCCCCCTCCTCAGGATTTTGACGGAATTATGCTACCAAAGTCCTCCAAGTAGAAAAAAACTTTCCATGAAAAGGTCTTAAATTGTCCAAAACTTTCAGAACATTCAACATACTCTGGAGGATGGTTTCATCAGTTACAAACCCAAGAAAGAAAACTTTTCTAGCCGATTCTTCTCTTCACTTTTGGCAAACATACAGCGAGTGAATCATATGTAGTCTAAACTATACTACAGGTCTAAACTACAGGGTCATCATCGATTGAGCAGTTGATAAATGAAAATCGATGGTTGCAGACTAGCTTAAACACCTTCTTCTGATTAATATATCTTCTTATTCTGTTTCAGTAAACGAGGGCTTTTCTGTCAAGAATATTCGAATTGGTTGCTTCTTATTTATCTTAAATCTGAACATATTTCTTTCAGTAAATCTTTTGAATCTAGTCGTTGAAATATAAGAGAATAAACATTGAGTTCTGAGCTCTGTGTACAGGTATAGTCAGATAGACTCTTAGCTGATAGTGAGATTTTGTAGTATTTGCAGCACTTGAATAGTTCATATTGCAGGATATACTGTGCAGACGTCAACATATTACATTCAAATAGGCAATGGTCAATTATTTTAGTTTTAAAATTACAATACCTGCAAAGAGGGAACTGAGCCACTTGAATTAGGGAACTGATATGAAAATACCTATAAATTTAGCCCATTTGAGCCAGATCAAATTCTATGATAAATTTTAGAAAGGTGCTTATTAGGGAAAGGGGATAAAATTAGATTATTTTTATTTATCAACACCTCTGATAATCTCCAACGGTATATGTCTCTAATGGGGATTGATCTCTCATTTGGCTGGTCAATATTTAAAGCATTTTTTTGCAATTTCATCTGCCTGATGGTTACCAGTTATATCTGAGTGGCTTGGAACATACTGAAGGTAAGTTCTTATGCCTCTTGAAGCAAGAATATCAATAATGCTAAGACAACGAAATGTGTCTATATCAGTGTTGGGAAATACTTAAGTAAAAGTACTTAAGTAATTACTTACGTAAAAATTCTGAGTGCTTGTACTCTACTTAAGTAGAAAATTCCTAAAGTACTTAATACTTATACTTAAGTAAAAAATTGAAGTACTTAGGGTATTTAAGTACTGAAGTACTTTCTTCTTGGTACAGAAAAATTATACCAGCATAATGCAGGGCTGATGCGACGAATTGAACTGCCTATATGTTGGTGGATGAGTGGATTTTAGTCTTTGAGAACAGCGGCTCCCACCCAGGTGCAAAATTTCAAAAAAGGACGCTATCATGGTGGAACTACCATATATATTGAACGGAAAGTTTTTTGTGATAAAGGGAAAATTCAGAAGGGTGGTGCAGTATCTATAGTGATCCCCTCATATAAGGTTTGTACGCTTATTCCCCTTGCAATTTCAGTCAACTTACTGTTCAACTAACATTAAATTAACTTTTTTATTAGTACAAAAGCATAAGTTTATAAATCGAATCAATTGCCTTGCCTGACACTCAATGCAGAATGGCCTCATTCTGATTTTAGATGATTGTTTGCCTCTCATTCTCCTCACTGTTGTTGGTTTTTGAATTAAAACAGAATAGTTGTGGGCATTAAGTCATGGCTAATTGTAGAAAAGGCCAAGACACATAGTCGAACTATGTTGTCACTAGAATGAGAAGCAAACCTGGCATTAATCCCCCTCTCCCTCATTAGGATTGTATAAAAATGTTGTTAGTTCATTTGTTAATAGATGTGCCTATCTATTATCCGTCCATGAGTCATTGCTAGGGCAGTAGAACCAGGGTAGATAGTCAAAAATCTAAGATAGTGATAGAACCTATATTTTTCCAAGTGTTTGGTTAACCAAAGACTTGGAAAACTTAGTCTCTGGAGATGAATACTTTGATCTTAATGATAAAGAAACAACTCATGATAATTCTGGCAACCGTGGACGTAAAACCAATTCTGTGAAGGTGGAGGTTTTATCATATTTGAATGAGAGGCGAAAGGAACTATATGTGCTCAAAGTGTACCGAAGGGTGATGAAAGTTTTCAGGAAGTACAACTGTGTCATTCCTTTGTCTGCATCTGTAGAACGAATTGTTTCGGTAGGTGGTGGAATTTTTACTCCAAAAAGAAACATGCTCGGAGATGGTATGTTTGAAAAGCTTCTGCTGTTGAAAGGAGTAACTAAGAAATTAAGTTAAGTTATGATGAAGCTGTAATGAATGAACCTTGTAAATTCTTTTCTTTTTATATCTTAACTGAAGTAAAATTCGATTTTTCACGAAACCAATTAATTTTTTTCATGAAAACTATCGTTTTTTTCTGAAAAGCGGTCGATTTCTCGGCAGAATCTTGCTTATCTTGTCTACTTGGAAAGGAAATGGATATTAAAGAAGTGTTCTGTGTGTTATTTACTGTAAGTAAAACATTAGTACTTGAGTAAAATACTGAATATTGAAGTAAATTCGAAATACTTGAGTACTTAAGTACTGAAGTACTTTTTCAAAAGTACTTATTACTTAAGTAGATTTTTAGAGAAGTACTTAATACTTGTACTTAAGTAAAAATTTCGCTGAGTACTTGGTACTTGTACTTAAGTAAAAAAAAGAAGTACTTGGCACAACACTGGTCTATATCCATCTTATACTGAGAAGCTGAAGACAACAGCTCTAGGCTTGACAAAGAGTCAGAATAAACTATAATATTTTGTAAATTAGCAATCAAAGGTTGGTTATTCATTAGGTGATCTAATGTAATGATTATGGCATATAAATCAGCAGACATTATAGACACATTATCATACATTCTTTCATTCATTGCAATATTAAGGAGTGGGAGAAAAACTTCATTTGCCATCTTCTCATTCATTTTGGATCCATCAACAAAAATTTGGAAATGGTTTTTACATGTAGTTATTTTAAGTTCAGCCAATTTTTTCTGGATGAAAGCAATGGGGGGGGGGGGGTAAGTTCTTTAATCCACTTTGAGAAATAAGTGTTTATTATGGGGATTGACCAACCCCATGGGGGGGGGGGTATAGGTGCAATAGGCTTTACTGGTACTGGGAAATTCTCCTGAGTGTTGGCATATTCATTTGGAATGCCTATTGGCTTCAATTTTTGTCAGATAATTTATCAAAAGAAATCTTCTTCTTTCATTTATTGTTGATAATCCACTCTCAGTAAGCAGAAACTTAGTATTTGTTGGTTTCCTAAGACCAAATACAAGACGGATTACAACATTTTGTGTTGTTTCAATTTTTTGCATCAGGGTCTTTGCACAAGCATCATAAACAATGAGCCCATAATCAATATGGGGTCTTACATGTCATTTATAAAATTGGAGTAAATTTTTCTCATAACAACCCCAAGGTGGGTATAGTAGCATTTTTATTATTCTTATTTTTCGATAGCATTTTCTTTTTATTGTGTTTACGATGTGAAGGTTGAAATTAAGTTTTTGGTCAAGTATGAGACATAGATAATTAATTTGATTGTCCTCTGGAATAATTATTCCATTTAGAGTTAGTCTTGAATTTACATTATTTTGCTTATGGCGGATTTGGATGATTTTTGACTTGGTGGGTGCAATGGCTAAATCAGAATTTCGAAAAAATTTCAAATTGGAAAAGTGACTGTTACAACTTTGAATGAGCAATCTCAAAGGTGTTGCCAGTTGCCCATAATGCCAGATCATCAGCATATTGTAAATTGGTGCGCGGGTGGTTCATGTCCCAGAGAAATAGGGAGAAGAGAAGGCAGCTCAGGACTGCACCCAGTGGAAGACCGTTAGTTATTGTAGTTTTTGGGTGAGGAGGCTGAACCTACACTAATTCTATTTAATCCTATTTAAGGAAATATTATTATTAATCTTAAATCTGTTTTTAATTGCTTCTCGAACTACCTGCTATATGCATAGGAGCGAGACACAAATAGCGATGAAGACGCTATTTGGATTTGGGGGAAAGTTCACTAATGTTCTATAGACAAATTTAATTAAAAACAATCTTACAAAATATTAAAAAAACCAGTAGATATTAACACAGAACCAGTCACAAATAGACCTTTGAAATTAACTGCCAAAAAAGCGAGATTAGAACAAAAAAAACGTTTTTAATTATTCTTCTTTCATTTCAATGAATTACCTTGTTTCATCTCACTTTATTTATCAGTCCTGGTTGAGCTTCGCTGAAGTAAGGATGCTGGGACTGTTTTGAAAAATTTTCAGTTTTATTGGTCGTATGTTGGCGTAAGTTTTTCTTCTTCTTTATATTTATGTTTTACTGAGGACGACCCTTGGACATAGGGCCATAATATTCACTCAAATTAGATTTCCACTGTCTTACAAAGACAATTCCCTATTGCTCCTCTTGTTTTTGATGTTTGTGATGGAAAGGCAGTGTGGTTTTCGTCGCTATTTGCTTTAGGAGTGTGTTTGCGGATTATTTTCCTAGGTGATGTCTTGGGGATGGCATGATTAGCTGTATTTGTTAGTTTGAATGCCAAAAATTCAGCATGTGTGTCAGCTGCTACAAGTGAAATATATGATTCCTGGGCGAGACTTATAATTTCATCAGTAAGCTTATTTTTGAACATAGTCCAATTTGCTTTTGTGTTAATATATTTGGGGGTATGTGGGAGAATTTTAGCTGGTTTATTTAATGAAGAAACTATGGCTAAGTGGTCCGTGCAAAGTTTATCAATTTTCTTTATATAAATTATTTTCAAAATATTTATTGACACAATTTGTAGGTCAATTGTGGACAATTTGCCACTTTTGGGGTTAAAATATGTATTTAGATTTGGAGGGGTAGCAACTCCTAATTCAATATTATTTGATATCAAAGTTTCAATAAACTTACCAGCTTTATTTGCTGGCTTATCCCCCCCACAAAAGGTTGTGGGCATTAAAATCTCCACAAATAATTATGTTTTTAGTATATTAGAATTACTTATATAGCTGAAGAAATTCTGGCATCTGTACTTTGTTATGGCCGTTATGGTTATAAAAGCTTATTATGTAAGTTTTGATATTATTCAGCCAAACATTGATTCCAATTGTATCAACATCATTTAAAAATCCTAGAAAGTTAATGCCGCAAAATTTGAAATTATTATTTATTATTAAAGCTACACCGCCTCATTTTCTCTCTGATGACCTATCATTTCTAGTGATAGTATATTATGGAAACTTAATTTGTTGGTTTTTGGTCAAATGGGTTTCCTGAAGCCAAGCAATATCAATAGAATTATTATTGATTAAAGGAATTAGTTCGTTTAACTTATTTTCTGAAAGTGATCTTGCATTCCATTGAAGTATCAGATGTGCTGATTTGTTGCTTTAGTTTTCATATGACTGCTAAAAAAGTGTTAAAGTTTAGCTTTGCTAATAGTAAAGCAAGATCCTTTTTTGCTTGAATAAGCAAGTGATTGGGTAGGTAGATGTTTGCCAATTCTTGCTTTCTGTGGCTGGGGTAGCTTCATAGACTGCGTTGCATTAGAGTTTAGTATAAAGAGGCATGTATTAGGTGTTAGCTTATTTGGATTTTCAACCGGCTTGTCATTAATTAGGGGATTAATTCCTGGTAATACTTCTGATTCATTTCTGCTTGAAAGAGGTGGCCAGACCTTTCATCATTGGATGTAGAGGCTAGTTGGCTCAGCCTTGAGAATTCTCTCCGATAGGAATGCGAGCTGGGATGTTTTGAGGAAGGAGTCTTGAGGGGGGTGCTTGTTGCTTTGGGTAGGTTAGGTGTTCTGTGAGTGAAAGTATTGGGTGGTTTCATAAAGGGTGTAGTTTGGTGTGGTTGGATGGCGTTTGCTTCCAGAGCTGCAAATGGGTAAGGTATAGCTTTCTCAGTTGCTATTTGGAGTGTCAGTGCTCGTTTTTTATATGCAGGGCATAGTGTTTTATTGGAAGAATCGTGGAGGCCTTTGCGGTTTATACATGTAGGCTGATCATTTTTACAACTTGTCATTCCTTTGGGATGGGAACTTTTACATTTACTGCAAGTTTATCGGTTTCACTGCATTTTTTTGTTGTGTGTCCTAGTTTTAGCCATTTATGGCACTGGATTGGTTTTGGCTTGTAGGGGTTGTGAGGTTGCATTTGTCCAAAGAGGAATATCTGGCCTGAGATATTGATTTTCTCTCTGAGTGTGAATAATTAAGACTTGCTTGACTTTTCGTCATTAGCATCTGGTTTGCCCAGTTGGGTGACATCTGCAACTGGGATCGGGTTACGAGTTCTGTCAGAGAACCCTTCCTTTAGCACCTGAATAGGAATTTCTGGAGGGATGTTATGCACAACTATTTCAGCTGGGTAGTGGTTTGGGGTCCATAGACTAGACTTTATTAGGATGTTAAGAAGGGTTTTTAAATTAAGTAGTATATCTGCTGATTTAGAATCTTGGAGAGCTATTAGCAAAGATCCATCACAGTTAATGTTTAAAGAAAACATGGATTTTAACAATTTGAAGATTGCAACCCTTATTAGAGTTATCTTATTCATCTCAAAGAGGATATAATGAGAAATTGTTAAGTATATTCCGACGTTTTGTGAAGGAGGAGTTGGAGCTGATTTAGATGATGATTAGGATGGAATTATCCCTAATAAATAAAGCAAAACTACCTTTTTTATGCGCTGATAAAAAGACAACGTTAACAGTCTTTGGGAGCATTGGGGAAAGTCTTTTAAATTTTTTTAAAGTACCAAGGGCATCAAAATGATAACATTCCCCTCCCACTCAGTCCATACTAGATCTATTCATAGATGAAAACCGAGATTTTCTATGATTTTCTTTGGTTGTTATACAACTATTAAAATATTTTCATTGTGATCCGTTTCTCCTTGCTGCCACGCTGAATCGTACAAAGAAACAAGCGGAAACTTCTCCTGTTTACACAAAATCGGAACCGAACGACTGTACCGCCCAATTTAATACTGAACCGTAAGTCTGTTTTATTATACTGTTTTTCTTTGTTATATTACCTTTGTTGTGCTTGCTATTGTTGGGTTACGTGTAATTTTTGTTTTGCTTGTTTATTAATTTTTTCTCTGTACTCCACTGTTCATACTTTTGTATGTTTTTGGGTAATAAATATGATAATAATAATAATAATAATATCTGCATCATATAGTCAAGTATTTCAACAAATTATTTATAATTAAAATATGGACTAGCGGGAATATGTCAAAGTTAAGTGAGAAAGATGATATCTTTCGAATCAAAAGAAAAGAAAAAACCCATTGATATGTCAATTGTAAACTAAGCGGATAACAAAAACAAATAGGATGGCCTAATTGGGGTTCCTAAGAATATGTCCCTGTATCCTAGCTAATTTTTAAGTGTTTCTGCAGTTTAAAGTGTTCAATTTTGTCTTTTTAACAATAGACATAATATTGGATAGCTTAGATTTTGAACTGTTCAATAATATTTACATCTCTATTCAATTCTTATTTGGTAAGAAGGTGTTAGAGTTATATTCTTGCCTAATTTTTTCCATTCAATCACTGCTTTTTTAACAAATTTTAGTGTGAATTAGTGGTAGTGTTGTCTTTTGCTAAATCATTCCGGAAAGCAACACTTTCTAAAACTCCATGACGATAAATTTTTTCGCCCATTTTTTGCTGATTTGTAACACACGTTTTTCATTTTTAAACGTGGCACGCGCTATGTATTAAAACTGCATACCTATATCGAATATCTTCTGCATTAAAAATTGAGTTCCTGGGTTCACCCACATTTTTAAGACATCCCCCTTCCCAGTGTTAGTTTCCACTTAGCCAATTTAAAGAATTAGATTTCGTTGTTAGTGTTCTTGGTACGAAAATATATAATTTTGAAAGAATTAAGAAAAAAAATCCATAAAAGTAATAGGATGAAACTTAGGGAAATTTTCTAAAGCTGGGGAAATTCATCAGACTATGACAGAGATATTTGACGATTAGATTTGTTTTTATGTGTTTAGTATTTGAATGTTGCTGTCATCTTTTAGTATCTCTTTGTCAATTTATCATGCCTCTTGTTGGGTTTCGTACTAATATAAAATTATTGCAATTTTTAATTTATCAATTTTATTTTGTTATTTTATTTATTAAATTAAATTAATTATTCAACCAATAATTAACCAATCATGATTTTAAAAGTAATTAAATGAATATACATCATATAAACAGTCAATTAAATATATTAATTATTATAAACCAAATTGCAAACTAATTAATAATTAATTATTATTTGATTATTTTTTTTGTCTCTATTGTGCTGGGAAAGTGAAATTCGACTGTTAAAATCTAATTTAAAAGAAAAAAATTTCCAGCTTGGCTGAGAAGGCTTTTAG
>NC_088863.1:12338177-12514323 GCF_032884065.1 Artemia franciscana
CATGGACCATTATATGTTGCATGTTCAAGAGTCGGTAAACCTGACAATCTAATTATATGCAAAGACAATGGGACAGCAAAGAATGTTGTATATTCGCAAGTTTTACGTAGTTAAAACCATATATATATATCTATCTATATTCACAGGTGGGACATAGGGACACAACTACAATGGCGCGTAACTATTATGGCGCGTAACGACTTACGCGCGCGGGGGGGCTTGGGGGGGGCGCGAAGCGCCCCCACCAACACCACGCGCGCGGGGGGGCTTGGGGGGGGGGCGCGAAGCGCCCCCACCAACTAGTAGGGGTTGTAGTTTTTGCCTTTTTTTAGTTTTTTCAGTTTTTTTTAGTTTTTTATTGGTTTTTACCTTTATAGTTTTTTTAGTTTTTTAGCTTTTTTTTTATTAGTTTTTAGTTTTTTTTGTAGTTTTTGCCTTTTTTTAGTTTTTTCAGTTTTGACGTCACCTGATCCAGTTTTTTCAGGTGACGTCTATATATAAAAATAAGTTGTCTGTGGATCTGTGGATCGTGGATCAGGTGACGTCACCTGAAAAAACTGGATCAGGTGACGTCAAAACTGAAAAAAACTAAAAAAAGGCAAAAACTACAAAAAAACTAAAAACTAATAAAAAAAATAAAAAAGCTAAAAAACTAAAAAAACTAAAAAAAGGCAAAAACTACAAAAAAAACTAAAAACTAATAAAAAAGCTAAAAAACTAAAAAAACTAAAAAAAAGGCAAAAACTACAAAAAAAACTAAAAACTAATAAAAAAAATAAAAAAGCTAAAAAACTAAAAAAACTAAAAAAACTAAAAAAACTAAAAAAGGTAAAAAACTAAAAAAACTAAAAACTAAAAAAAACTAAAAAAAAGGAAAAAACTGAAAAATAAGCTAAAATAAAGGTAAAAACCAATAAAAAACTAAAAAAAAACTGAAAAAACTAAAAAAGGCAAAAACTACAAAAAAACTAAAAACTAATAAAAAAAGTAAAAAAGCTAAAAAACTAAAAAAACTAAAAAACCTAAAAAAACTAAAAAAAGGTAAAAAAACCAATTATTTTTATAGGTAAAAACCAATAAAAAACTAAAAAGAAAAAAAGGAAAAAACTAAAAAAAATTTTCATCTAAAAAACTAAAAAAAACTAAAAAAGGTAAAAACTAAAAGAACTAAAAAGAAAAAAATAAATGACGACACTCAAAGAGAAAGCGACCAGGACAAAAGGAATGTTCGATTAGCAATCAACAAAGCACCGGGACACAGGGAGTATAAATGACGACCAGGACATAAGTAAAAAAAAAAATTAACAAAACTAAAAATAAATGACGACCGGGACAAAAAAACTAAAAGAAAAAAAAACTAAAAACTAATAAAAAGACTAAAAAATCTAAAAATCTAAATAAGCTAAAAAAGAAAAAAAAAGGAAAAAAATAAAGGAGAAAAACAAAACTAAAAAACGAATGTATATACAGACCGGGACACCGGGATACAAATGACGACCGGGACACAGGGAATATAAATGACGACCGGGACACAGGGACACAACTACAACGGGGACACCGGGGGAAACAGGGGGATATAAATGACGACCGGGACACCGGGACAGGGAATGGTCGATTAGCAATCACCATCAACAAAGCTCAAGGGCAATCATTAGAATCATGAGGTATAGATCTGAATACAGATTGTTTTCCCATGGACCATTATATGTTGCATGTTCAAGAGTCGGTAAACCTGACAATCTATTTATATGCAAAGACAATGGGACAGCAAAGAATGTTGTATATTCGCAAGTTTTACGTAGTTAAAACCATATATATATATCTATCTATATTCACAGGTGGGACATAGGGACACAACTACAATGGCGCGTAACTATTATGGCGCGTAACGACTTACGCGCGCGGGGGGGCTTGGGGGGGGCGCGAAGCGCCCCCACCAACTAGGTGTTGGGGTGGCGCGAAGCGCCACCCCAACAGCTAGTATATATATATATATATGTTTTTAACTACGTAAAGCTTGCGAATATACAACATTTTTGCTGTCCCATTGTCTGTGCATATAAATAGATTGTCAGGTTTACCGACTCTTGAACATGCAACATATAATGGTCCATGGGAAAATATATATATATATATATATATATATATATATATATATATATATATATATATATATATACTAGCTGTTGGGGTGGCGCTTCGCGCCACCCCAACACCTAGTTGGTGGGGGCGCTTCGCGCCCCCCCCAAGCCCCCCCGCGCGCGTAAGTCGTTACGCGCCATATTAGTTACGCGCCATTGTAGTTGTGTCCCTATGTCCCACCTGTGAATATAGATATATATATATATATATATATATATATATATATATATATATATATATATATATATATATATATATATATATATATATATATATATATATATATATATATATGTTTTTAACTACGTAAAGCTTGCGAATATACAACATTTTTTGCTGTCCCATTGTCTGTGCATATAAATAGATTGTCAGGTTTACCGACTCTTGAACATGCAACATATAATGGTCCATGGGAAAACAATCCGTATTCAGATCTATACCTCATGATTCTAATGATTGCCCTTGAGCTTTGTTGATGGTGATTGCTAATCGACCATTCCCTGAGTCGCCATCGTCATTTATATATCCCCCTGTGCACCCCGGCGTCCCCTTTGTAGTTATGTCCCTGTGTCCCGGTCGTCATTTATATTCCCTGTGTCCCGGTCGTCATTTGTGTCCCGGTGTTCCAGTCTGTGATTTCTCTTTGAGTGTCCCGGGCGTCATTTATATTCCTTGTGTCCCGGTGTCCCGGTCGTCATTTATATCCCCCTGTGCCCCCCGGCGTCCCCATTGTAGTTGTGTCCCTGTGTCCCGGTCGTCATTTATATTCCCTGTGTCCCGGTCGTCATTTGTATCCCGGTGTCCCGGTCTGTATATACATTCGTTTTTTAGTTTTGTTTTTCTCCTTTATTTTTTTTCCTTTTTTCTTTTTTTTCTTTTTTAGTTTATTTAGATTTTTAGATTTTTTAGTTTTTTTATTAGTTTTTAGTTGTTTTTTTTACTTATGTCCTGGTCGTCATTTATACTCCCTGTGTCCCGGTCGTCATTTGTGTCTCGGTGCTTTGTTGATTGCTAATTTATATTATATTTATATTTATATTTTTTATATTTATTAATATTTTTTTAGTTTTCTTTTTCTCTTATTTTTCAGTTTTTTCCTTTTTTTTAGTTTTTTCTTTTTAGTTTTTAGTTTTTTTTTGTTTTTTACCTTTTTTTAGTTTTTTAGTTTTTTAGCTTTTTTAGTTTTTTTATTAGTTTTTAGTTTTTTTTTAGTTTTTGCCTTTTTTTAGTTTTTTCAGTTTTTTTTAGTTTTTAGTTTTTTACCTTTTTTTAGTTTTTTTTTTAGTTTTTTAGCTTTTTTAGTTTTTTTTCTTTTTAGTTTTTTTTGTAGTTTTTACCTTTTTTAGTTTTTTTTTCTTCTTTTGTATTAGTGTGAAATAATTCAGACGTCATATGCGGACAAACACGACGTCACTCGACAGACAGACAGACAGACATAACCCACAAACAACTTATTTTATATATATCTATTCATATTTTTTTAGTTTTCTTTTTCTCTTTTATTTTTCAGTTTTTTCCTTTTTTTTAGTTTTTTTCTTTTTTAGTTTTTAGTTTTTTTTTAGTTTTTTACCTTTTTTAGTTTTTTTTTAGTTTTTTTAGTTTTTTAGCTTTTTTAGTTTTTTATTAGTTTTTATTTTTTTTGTAGTTTTTGCCTTTTTTTATTTTTTTCAGTTTTTTTAGTTATTAGATTTTTACCTTTTTTTAGTTTTTTTAGTTTTTTAGCTTTTTTAGTTTTTTTTTTCTTTTTAGTTTTTTTTGTAGTTTTTACCTTTTTTAGTTTTTTTCTTCTTTTGTATTAGTGTGAAATAATTCAGACGTCATATGCGAACAAACATGACGTCACCTGATCCACAGATCCACACACAGACAACTTATTTTTATATATATAGATATATAGATAGATAGATAGATATATAGATACAGTTTCTTTTTCAGTTTTTTTTTCTTTTTTGGTTTTTTCTTTTCTTAGTTTTTTTCTTTTTTAGTTTTTTCTTTTTTTTAATTTCTTCTTTTTATTGATTTGTTTTCTTCAATTTGTCAATGTTCATTTTAACATTGACACTTGGAAAAATCTTTACATGCCAAGCAAGCTAAAGCTCCAACAATTTATATTAAACCTGAAAATTTGGGGTATCTATTTTAAGGTTTTCGAATTACTTTAATCTATTGTCAAAATATATTGAAATATTTGTGCAATTCCCAGTTTTTTTTAGTTTTTTCTTTTTTTAGTTTTTAGCTTTTTTTGTTTTTTTTTTAGTTTTTTGTCTTTTTTATTTTTTTACGTTTTATCTTTTTAGGTTTTTTCTTTTTTTAATTTTTTCAATTTTTATTTTTTTTTAGTTTTTTCTTTTTAGTTTTTTTTAGTTTTTTACCATTTTTCTTTTTTCGAATTACTTTAATCTATTGTCAAAATATTTCGAAATATTTATGCAATTTCCAGTTTTTACATTCTAGTTTGTTTTCTTTTATTTATATAGAAGATATAATCTGGCGTAACGGACAGACAACTTATTTTTATATATATAGATATATATATATATTAATATGTGTATTAATGTTATAAATTATTATTAAATATATATGAAAATATTAAACATTATTACTTATTAAATATACATAGTAGAAAGAAATTCAGAGCCTAAAAGGTACATGTGGGAACATGCTATTTATTATAGCTATAATGTTATTCCATGAAAAGTTACTATAAACAACATGGTTTGGTCAAACTTTAACAAGATCATTATTGTTAATCTAATCAAAATCTAACTACTTTACAATGTATTATATCAATTGAAGCTTATAGGACAATCTTTCTAATATTTCTGAAAATAGAATACTAACCTCCTAATACGTTAGAGGTTAACTTAGTAGTGTCAATGTAAAAGGGGCCTTTATCAGCCCTCATCCCCCTAGATTCTGAGAAATAGCTTTCAGAGTACTTTCATTGAAAAATACTTTTCTTTGGTATTTGAAAAAAAAACGGAAAAAACGACAAATAAGAATTTATGATGATTGCAGTCGTAGCTGTAACCCAGTTAAGAACAAACGTTTGTTCTTGATTTGCAGCGCTTAAGTATGCCACAGGGCATGCGTGCTATTTTACAAGATTGTATGTATATTTTTGTTTAAATAAAATATTCTAACCTACTTTATAATATTCTTCTTGCATTTGGTAAAAACAAAAAAAAAAAAAAAAAAAAAATGCAGAATGTCCTTACCTTTCGTTCTCCACGTAAGACAGGAATCATTTGCGGATATTTCGATCTAGAAAAAATTTGCATTAGACAAGAAAATAGTGCTGTAACGTTTCTTAAAAAGCAGATCGATTAAACTGATCACTTTGTGTCCAAATAGGGACAGATTATAGATAACACCCGTTTCAAGAGTTTTCCCTAGAATCTCCGACGCAATATCTTATCTTGAACAAATTAAAAAAAAAAAAAATAACCCTGATAAATTTACATGATAAATAATTAACGGTAAAAAAATACAAGGTAAATAACGGTAAAATCAATAACAGTAAAAAATACAAAGCACATTGTCGAGCGTCCAGCATGTCGCTACTCGAAAACCCATTCGTTCACTAAAAAATGGGCAAAACTTCCGGCAACAGATCACCAGAGGTCCAACAGTTCTAAAAAGGTACATATTGTGTTCAGAACATTACTGTATACATATCTGAATATATATTTGTGCTATGTAAATATTATGTTTGCGGCATAATTACACTAGAATGAGATAAAGTAATTGCATTCACTTGATTCACTTTAAATCTCGACTGCTTTAATACCAGTAACTGAAACTTATTGCAGCATATATTCAGCATAACTAAGAACCATTTCAGAGTTTTAAGGTTCCTAGGTGTAAAAACAAAATTTTTAACTTTTCCCAAATTTTACTGACAAGAATTATGGAACCTACTAGCTCCACATCAGCACAAGCAAGCACATCAGCACATCAGCACAAGCAACATCAGCAAGTTCTAATTTCTATCATTTTGTGATGCAGAACAGATATTTCGGCCAAAACAAGGCCAGATTGCTGCTGAGAGAAAAATACTAGAACAGCTAATTGGCTTAAAAATATCGAAAAACATATAAATATACTCTCAATTTGAGATTAGCTGTACCGAGGCAAACAAGGGTGCAAGGGGGTCATTTCCCAGAATAACTATTTTTTCTAACAAATCTCCAATAAAAAAGTAAAACATTCCTTCCCGAAACACCGCTCCGGCCCAAAGATCTTTTTTGAATGAAAGTAAAGAACGACATTAAAACTTACAACATTCATAAACTATACATAAGCAGGGTTGTCACCCCCTCATACTCACACTCCTTACGCTAATGTCTGTTTTTTTTTCGCCAATGTTTCAAAAAAGAATATTATAAAATAGTAAGAATATGAAAAATCTTCATTTTCAAAATGCCCCAAGAATGGAGGGGTTTATTTATTTCGGTTACAGTTATTTTTTCAAAAAAAGAAATTTTTTTTTTTCTGATGAGAACAACAAATGCAATTAAACAAACCATCAAAAATTTTACAATACAAATAAGAAATGGTTGAACTTAAAACAACAAAATAACCTTCATCAGACTGGGAGGGTATATCTATCATCACTAAATAATATGGACACAAATGTCACTTTGGGCAAAAATGGCTCTTTCCATCAGCCCAATGTAAAGCAAAACAACTAGCGATTTTCATATTACACTATACGATGTTCCTAGGTAAAGCTAGATGGCGCTAGACTTTATTTCATGAGAGACAAACAAGTTGACTTTCCTCTCTTTCTATTTTCTCAAGCACAATTTTAATAAATGACGACACATTTTATAATACAATTAAAATGGTTTTGAATAGGGTTGCATATTTAATATAGAAAATTTAATAAATTTATGACGTTTTTAGAGAATTAGCATTCAGAAGAAGAAGAATAAAAGAAAAACACTTACAAATACTCCTCACAGTCTTTATGATATTCATCCATGAGCTGCTGGTGCCGTTCTCCGAGCTTCTTTTTCTTTTTTTCAGACAGACTTTGATATGATTCACCCACAATCTTCCCAATAGCCCCCTTGAAAGCACGAAACAAAGAAATATCAAAAAGACAAATTCAATAATAATAATTTAAGTAGCGTAACAACACAAGGACTTTTACAACCAAAGGTACATGAGCCTAATATTACCTACTTCCTTCCTAATAATACCCTACTTCCAAGGAATTTCTTCAGGAGAGACAAGAACACAAAATAAGAGGATATGCAGAGTTTTAAATCCAGTTCTAACCCAGTCAAATTCTTTGGTCCTTATTGGAGGAAGAGTTGATATATTCATATTTTTTTTTCAATTGCATGCATTGCTGGGCGTCAAAACTGCCATTTTCGAATTCAAATAATCAAAAAACGAGCATTGTGGTTACTGCAGCCTATTAAAGGACGAACCACATCACGTGATAACCAAAATAGTATAAAACCCCCCTAAAAAAGAAGCCGGATCGAAACAAAAAGAACACAATTGGAATAACATTGGCCCAAAACCCAGGGTAGGAAACAGTCCCTTTACATTGGAAGCACTGACGTCCCTTTTTTTTCTCTGCTACTAGCGGGGCATTGGAACATCATAGAGAGCTGTTTAATGGCTTAGTTTAAATACACTATTACTGTCACTTTGGTTGATGAAGGTGTGTAGTTTAGCTTTTAAAAATAAAGTTAATCCATTACTCAGGCTTCAAAGTACAGAACGACTAGAGTTGAAATCTCCATGTTCCTTTCAACTGCATACATTATTGGTTCTCAAAACCTTTATTTTTCAAATACAAATACTTAGAAAAGGAACATCATTGACCACATACAAATACTACAAACAGATTCAGCATCTCTGGACAAGTAGTTCAGCTTTTTGAGTCATTTTAACCATTTTTAACATCATTTCAACCTTTTTGTTGGTACTAGAGGCACAAATAGCTTGTTTATAAAAATCCTACCTTTCTACGACAAGTCATGATAAAGAAATAAAGAAAAATGCTGGTGCTTTTAAATGAAAGTAAATTGTACTTCGTAATTTCAGATCGAAGAAAATCAGATCGGCGAAGATCAAGTACCGGCCTACAGGGAGGTGGTATATATAACCGTATATAGGTGGTTTTGCAGGGGAGATAGTAGTGGGTCCAGGATGAATTCTAACAAGCAAAAACTGTTAATATCAACTATAAATGGTTACTATGAACAGTGAAAATTACCAAATTTACCAAAACTAAAATTTACCAGATTACAACATATACCAAAGACAAAAAACATCATTAAGCATCAAGCATGTCATGGCCACCGTACGCTTTCATTTCTAGTCTCAACAAATTTAATTTTTCTGGTAGCAGGAAATTGTTTCATATAAAATAGTTTTATTTTAAATACATTTTAACTATTCTTTAAGCGGATCTGTTACCTTCAAATAATTTTTTAAGGCCCTGCATTGGCTGACCATCTCAAGGGAAAAGGGTCCAAAAGTGGATTCTCCCAAGGGACTATTCATTATCTTGGGATATTGAGGATCCGTGGTTAGTCAAATTTGATCAAAAAAGACAATGAAACTTTAACTCCCAAATGTCGAAAAGGTTAAAATTGCTTTTTAAAGTATTACATCTCGTAAGTATGGTAGAAAAAGATATTAATTTGGCAAAAAAAAACTCACAAGGTCAGAATCTGGATTTCTCTCCCGTATTTTCTTTTGTTGAGCCATCGAATATAACATAAATGTTGAATAGGGTTTCTTTGGTGGATCTGGAATCTAAAAAATAGGAACAACATCAATTTGAACTAGCTTAAAAAATTTCCACTTTACGCCATTTTGGTTTCTCACTTTTGAAAAGAAAAAGAAACTATTAATGAAAGACAAATATATATATATATATATATATATATATATATATATATATATATATATATATATATATATATAAATATATATATATATATATATATATATATATATATCTATCTTCTATATAAAAATAAGTTGTCTGTCTGTGGATGGATGGATGGATGTGTCAGGTGACGTCACCTGAAAAAACTGGATTAGGTGACGTCAAAACTGAAAAAACTAAAAAAAGGCAAAAACTACAAAAAAAACTAAAAACTAATAAAAAAAATAAAAAAGCTAAAAAACTAAAAAAACTATAAAGGTAAAAACCAATAAAAAACTAAAAAAAACTGAAAAAACTAAAAAAAGGCAAAAACTACAAAAAAAAACTAAAAACTAATAAAAAAAGTAAAAAAGCTAAAAAACTAAAAAAACTAAAAAAACTAAAAAAAGGTAAAAAACTAAAAAAAATAAAAAATAAAAAAAAACTAAAAAAAGGAAAAAACTGAAAAATAAGCTAAAATAAAGGTAAAAACCAATAAAAAACTAAAAAAAAAAGGAAAAAACTAATAAATGACGACACTCAAAGAGAAAGCGACCAGGACAAAAGGAATGTTCGATTAGCAATCAACAAAGCACCGGGACACAGGGAGTATAAATGACGACCAGGACATAAGTAAAAAAAAAAAAACTATCTATATATATAAAAATAAGTTGTCTGTGGATCTGTGGATCGTGGATCAGGTGACGTCACCTGAAAAAACTGGATCAGGTGACGTCAAAACTGAAAAAACTAAAAAAAGGCAAAAACTACAAAAAAAACTAAAAACTAATAAAAAAAATAAAAAAGCTAAAAAACTAAAAAAACTAAAAAAAGGCAAAAACTACAAAAAAAACTAAAAACTAATAAAAAAGCTAAAAAACTAAAAAAACTAAAAAAAAGGCAAAAACTACAAAAAAACTAAAAACTAATAAAAAAAATAAAAAAGCTAAAAAACTAAAAAAACTAAAAAAACTAAAAAAAGGTAAAAAACTAAAAAAACTAAAAACTAAAAAAAAACTAAAAAAGGTAAAAACTAAAAGAACTAAAAAGAAAAAAATAAATGACGACACTCAAAGAGAAAGCGACCAGGACAAAAGGAATGTTCGATTAGCAATCAACAAAGCACCGGGACACAGGGAGTATAAATGACGACCAGGACACAAGTAAAAAAAAAAATTAACAAAACTAAAAAGAAGGTAAAAACTACAAAAAAACTAAAAAGAAAAAAAAACTAAAAACTAATAAAAAAACTAAAAAATCTAAAAATCTAAATAAACTAAAAAAGAAAAAAAAAGGAAAAAAATAAAGGAGAAAAACAAAACTAAAAAACGAATGTATATACAGACCGGTACACCGGGATACAAATGACGACCGGGACACAGGGAATATAAATAACGACCGGGACACAGGGACACAACTACAACGGGGACACCGGGGGAAACAGGGGGATATAAATGACGACCGGGACAAAAAAACTAAAAAGAAATAAAAACTAAAAACTAATAAAAAAAACTAAAAAATCTAAAAATCTAAATAAGCTAAAAAAGAAAAAAAAAGGAAAAAAATAAAGGAGAAAAACAAAACTAAAAAACGAATGTATATACAGACCGGGACACCGGGATACAAATGATGACCGGGACCCGGGACACAGGGAATATAAATGACGACCGGGACACAGGGACACAACTACAACGTGGACACCGGGGGAAACAGGGGGATGTAAATGACGACCGGGACACCGGGACAGGGAATGGTCGATTAGCAATCACCATCAACAAAGCTCAAGGGCAATCATTAGAATCATGAGGTATAGATCTGAATACAGATTGTTTTCCCATGGACCATTATATGTTGCATGTTCAAGAGTCGGTAAACCTGACAATCTATTTATATGCAAAGACAATGGGACAGCAAAGAATGTTGTATATTCGCAAGTTTTACGTAGTTAAAACCATATATATATATATATATCTATATTCACAGGTGGGACATAGGGACACAACTACAATGGCGCGTAACTATTATGGCGCGTAACGACTTACGCGCGCGGGGGGGCTTGGGGGGGGCGCGAAGCGCCCCCACCAACTAGGTGTTGGGGTGGCGCGAAGCGCCACCCCAACAGCTAGTATATATATATATATATATATATATATATTCACTGCAGGTGATAGATTCTCTAACAATGGTTTCAGATAAAAGAATTGAGTCTTTCGATTTTGCGACAATTTATCACTTATATTTAAAAACTGTTATCAAGAAATCTTTCCTCTTATCTAGTAAAAGGTTCTTAAAAATAGACACTTATAATAAAAAAGCTATATGGACAAATTGCTTTAATACTACAGTTAACTTGAGATGTTACAGCTTGGATATGATTTTTGAGTTATTAGAATTTGTTTTATACAATACTTACATAAGATTTGGTGGTGATTTGTACAAGCAAATCGTGGGAATTCCCATGGGGGGGAATGCCAGCCCATTTATAGCTGACTTGTTTTTAAGTCAACTAGAATATAAATATATGATGGATAAGAATAATCCAAATAATTTAAAACATGTTTTGTCAAATAATAAAAGATATTTATATGATATTTTGGTCTTAAATTGTAAGGATTTCATTGATATTTCTAAAAATATATATCCATCAGAGCTTACTCTTGAACCTAGTCATAGCGCTGGTCATGAAGATCATTTCTTAGATTTAAATATTAATATTTGTGATAATAATAAATTAAGTTTTAAAATGTATAATAAAACGGATGATTTTGATTTTGAAGTGATTAGTTTCCCATTCCCTGAAAGTAATATAAACTCAAATATCACATATTCGGCGTTTTCCTCACAGTTACTTCGTTATGAAAGGATTTGTAGTAATTATATTGATTTTAAAAATAGATGTAAAATCTTAAGCCAAAAATTGATATCAAGAGGTTTTTCTGCAAATAAATTAACTTGGCGATTTAAAAAATTTAGTTTTCATTATAACGAACTTTTAAATAAATATCAAAAGAACTATCTGGAAATACTTAAAGAAATTTTCAACTAATTTCGGAGGTTCGAGAAATGATGATGCAGCGCTATTTATTTTGAATTGTGTTTCTAATAGAGCGGATTTTTTTTTTTAAAATAGCCACATGGTAAAGATGAATTCTATAATTGTTTAGTTCGTTCAGGTTTTTCGCAATGTGTTAATATTTGTGATTTGGTAAAATTTATCATATTTACTTTACCTATTGTTGCTAAAAAGAGGGATATATTAACAGGATAAGCTTATTTTGGTGTTACTTGGTTGTTTTGCATTTGCTGTTTTTTTTTGTTTTTTTTTCATATGCATGTATTTTGGGGGTGATACCTGACACGGGGATGCCATGGATATTCTGTGGTAGCCACAACACTTGACTGGGTAGAGAATTTAATGTGGCGAAACCCTATAGGCAAGTGTATTCTCCTGATGAGCCCTTGTGAAAACAGTCTTCCTTTTCTCCTTCTGTCTCTCTCTCTTTTTTTTATGTGTTTGTGCTGTTGCATTGGTGATTTCTCTTTTCAATATATATATATATATATATATATATATATATATATATATATATATATATATATATATATATATATATATATATATATAGATATCTATCTATATATATAAAAATAAGTTGTCTGTCTGTGGATGGATCAGGTGACGTCACCTGAAAAAACTGGATCAGGTGACGTCAAAACTGAAAAAACTAAAAAAAGGCAAAAACTACAAAAAAACTAAAAACTAATAAAAAATAAAAAAGCTAAAAAACTAAAAAACTAAAAAAAGGCAAAAACTACAAAAAAACTAAAAACTAATAAAAAGTCTAAAAAACTAAAAAAACTAAAAAAAGGCAAAAACTACAAAAAAAACTAAAAACTAATAAAAAAAATAAAAAAGCTAAAAAACTAAAAAAACTAAAAAAACTAAAAAAAGGTAAAAAACTAAAAAAACTAAAAACTAAAAAAAACTAAAAAAAAAGGAAAAAACTGAAAAATAAGCTAAAATAAAGGTAAAAACCAATAAAAAACTAAAAAAAAAACTGAAAAAACTAAAAAAAGGCAAAAACTACAAAAAAAAAACTAAAAACTAATAAAAAAAGTAAAAAAGCTAAAAAACTAAAAAAACTAAAAAAACTAAAAAAAGGTAAAAAACTAAAAAAAAATAAAAAATAAAAAAAAACTAAAAAAAGGAAAAAACTGAAAAATAAGCTAAAATAAAGGTAAAAACCAATAAAAAACTAAAAAGAAAAAAAGGAAAAAACTAAAAAAAATTTTCATCTAAAAAACTAAAAAAAACTGAAAAAGGTAAAAACTAAAAGAACTAAAAAAGAAAAAAATAAATGACGACACTCAAAGAGAAAGCGACCAGGACAAAAGGAATGTTCGATTAGCAATCAACAAAGCACCGGGACACAGGGAGTATAAATGACGACCAGGACATAAGTAAAAAAAAAAAAAAACTATCTATATATATAAAAATAAGTTGTCTTTGGATCTGTGGATCGTGGATCAGGTGACGTCACCTGAAAAAACTGGATCAGGTGACGTCAAAACTGAAAAAACTAAAAAAAGGCAAAAACTACAAAAAAAACTAAAAACTAATAAAAAAAATAAAAAAGCTAAAAAACTAAAAAAACTAAAAAAAGGCAAAAACTACAAAAAAACTAAAAACTAATAAAAAAGCTAAAAAACTAAAAAAACTAAAAAAAAGGCAAAAACTACAAAAAAAACTAAAAACTAATAAAAAAAATAAAAAAGCTAAAAAACTAAAAAAACTAAAAAAACTAAAAAAAGGTAAAAACTAAAAAAACTAAAAACTAAAAAAAACTAAAAAAAAGGAAAAAACTGAAAAATAAGCTAAAATAAAGGTAAAAAACCAATAAAAAACTAAAAAAAAAACTGAAAAAACTAAAAAAAGGCAAAAACTACAAAAAAACTAAAAACTAATAAAAAAAGTAAAAAAGCTAAAAAACTAAAAAACTAAAAAAACTAAAAAAACTAAAAAAAGGTAAAAAACTAAAAAAAATAAAAAATAAAAAAAAACTAAAAAAAAGGAAAAAACTGAAAAATAAGCTAACATAAAGGTAAAAACCAATAAAAAACTAAAAAGAAAAAAAGGAAAAAACTAAAAAAAATTTTCATCTAAAAAACTAAAAAAAACTAAAAAAGGTAAAAACTAAAAGAACTAAAAAATAAAAAAATAAATGACGACACTCAAAGAGAAAGCGACCAGGACAAAAGGAATGTTCGATTAGCAATCAACAAAGCACCGGGACACAGGGAGTATAAATGACGACCAGGACATAAGTAAAAAAAAAAATTAACAAAACTAAAAAGAAGGTAAAAACTACAAAAAAACTAAAAAGAAAAAAAAACTAAAAACTAATAAAAAAACTAAAAAATCTAAAAATCTAAATAAACTAAAAAAGAAAAAATAAGGAAAAAAATAAAGGAGAAAAACAAAACTAAAAAACGAATGTATATACAGACCGGTACACCGGGATACAAATGACGACCGGGACACAGGGAATATAAATGACGACCGGGACACAGGGACACAACTACAACGGGGACACCGGGGGAAACAGGGGGATATAAATGACGACCGGGACAAAAAAACTAAAAAGAAAAAAAAACTAAAAACTAATAAAAAAACTAAAAAATCTAAAAATCTAAATAAGCTAAAAAAGAAAAAAAAGGAAAAAAATAAAGGAGAAAAACAAAACTAAAAAACGAATGTATATACAGACCGGGACACCGGGATACAAATGACGACCGGGACACAGGGAATATAAATGACGATCGGGACACAGGGACACAACTACAACGGGGACACCGGGGGAAACAGGGGGATGTAAATGACGACCGGGACACCGGGACAGGGAATGGTCGATTAGCAATCACCATCAACAAAGCTCAAGGGCAATCATTAGAATCATGAGGTATAGATCTGAATACAGATTGTTTTCCCATGGACCATTATATGTTGCATGTTCAAGAGTCGGTAAACCTGACAATCTATTTATATGCAAAGACAATGGGACAGCAAAGAATGTTGTATATTCGCAAGTTTTACGTAGTTAAAACCATATATATATATATATATATATATATATATATATATATATATATATATATATATATATATATATATATATATATATATATATATATATATATATATATATATATATATATATCTATATTCACAGGTGGGACATAGGGACACAACTACAATGGCGCGTAACTATTATGGCGCGTAACGACTTACGCGCGCGGGGGGGCTTGGGGGGGGGCGCGAAGCGCCCCCACCAACTAGGTGTTGGGGTGGCGCGAAGCGCCACCCCAACAGCTAGTATATATATATATATATATATATATATATATATATATATACATATATATATATATATATATATATACATATATATATATATATATATATATATATATATATATATATATATATATATATATATATATATAATGAAAAGAGAAATCACCAATGCTACAGCACAAACACACACACAAAAAAAAAAAAAAAAAAAAAAAAAAAAAAAAAAAAGAGAGAAGGAGAAAAGGAAAACTGTTTTCCTAAATTAGTGATTAATATAGACCAGCACTTGAATGAGGCCTTAACCCTACTCATCCATACAATCACATAGGTCAAACAGCATAGCCACACACAATCAACCATAAAGAATAATCCATGGACAGGCAGTCATGTCGTCAATAAGTATAAGTCGTCATTTGCCAAACAATAGAAAAAATAATATAGACAAATAATTCAGAGGCAACACCCAACATAAGGGCTCATCAGGAGAATACACTGGCCTATATAGGGTTTCGCCACTCTAAATTCTCTACCCAGCACAGTGTTGTGGCTACCACAGAATATCCATGGCATCCCCGCGTCAGGTATCAAAAAATCAAAAAAAAAACAGTCTTCCTTTTCTCCTTCTGTCTCTCTCTCTTTTTTTTATGTGTTTGTGCTGTTGCATTGGTGATTTCTCTTTTCAACATTTTCTCATTCTCTTTTCATATTCATCTTTTCAAATGTATATATATATATATATATATATATATATATATATATATATATATATATATATATATATATATATATATATATATATATATATATATATATATATATATATATATATATATATATATATATGTGTGTGTTTATATATATATATACATATATATATATATATATATATATATATATATATATATATATATATATATATATATGTATATATATATATATATATATATATGTATATATATATACTAGCTGTTGGGGTGGCGCTTCGCGCCACCCCAACACCTAGTTGGTGGGGCGCTCCGCGCCCCCCCAAGCCCCCCCGCGCGCGTAAGTCGTTACGCGCCATATTATTTACGCGCAATTGTAGTTGTGTCCCTGTGTCCCACCTGTGAATATAGATAGATTTATATATGTGTTTCAAACTACGTAAAAATTGCGAATATACAACATTCTTGGCTTTCCCATTGTCTGTCCATATACAAAGCCGTATGTACTAATAATGACGTCATATGCAAACGCTCTTTTTACAAACAAACAAACATGCATACACACAACTCGTTTTTATATAGATAGATAGATAGATAGATACAATACAAATTAACTACGTAAAACTTGTGAATATACAACAGTCTTCGCTGTCCCATTGTCTGTGCGTATAAATAGATTGTCAGGTTTACCGACCCTCAAAGATGCAACATACAATTGTACATTGGTAAAGCAATCTGTATTAAGATCTATACCGCATTTTTCTAGTGATTGCCCTTGAGCTTTGTTGATGGTGGTTGCAAATGCTAATCGAATTGGGAATTGCAATCTTTTAAATTGAAAAAGCGGATCCGTTGGAATCATGGGAATGCGAGGATTAAGAACAGCCTCACCCTCATAAGGCCCTGTCAAGATTGTGGCCTCTATTAGGTTTTCCATTGTTTTTTTACGGCACGTCGCGTGCCATTGCAAAGCTTTGGTGGGTTGATATTTCTTAAAAGTATTATTGGTACGCCTATTTTTAGTTGTAGCACGTGTGGTGGAAACCCTGAAGGAACTATGGAATTTAAAAATTCAGATGGATAATTAACCGCTTCATTTGGTTCAACGACGAATTGGTGAAACAATTCACGGCATTTTAAAATATAATTTTCTTCATCCTGCCGAATCATTAGTCTATAGGAATAATAATGCATTGCACTGCATTTCTTATTCATTTCTTTGTTAGTGGCTGGATTTATCAATTTAATATTAAAGTGATAGCCGTCGGCTCCATCCCAAAAAATGATAGGATATTGTAGGGCATCGTAGCATCGATGAGTTTCAGCAATTCTTAACAACTAAGCGTTTCGCTTATGAAGAATAATATCTCGAGAGCAGCAAGTCTGCTTTCGCGTTGCTCTGGTAGTTCCTCGGCACGCTTTCTTTTCTGACTTTCTCTATCAGCAGCAAGTTTTTTGGCATAGACTCTTTGAGCATCTTCATCGGCTTTTGCCATTGTAAGTTCATCAGTCATTGTAAACTTAAACATTAATAGATTTCTACGTGAACATATGTCTTAAATATCTTGAATGACGTCACCGTCAAAGCAAAAATGACGACAACTAATTTCATGACGTCAGTCAACACAGAAACATGACGTCACCTGATCCACAGACAGACACACAGACAGACAACTTATTTTTATATATATAGATATAGATATATATATATATATATATATATATATATATATATATATATATAATATATATATATATATATATATATATATATATATATATATATATATACAATAATAATAATAATCTTTATTCTTTCCCTTTATCACAATGCAATAACATGGGTATCGTCAAACAAAAAAAAAGAGAAAAACGCAAAAAGACGCAACATTAAAAACACAAATGATGAGCTATCACTTCGATTTGAGGATATTCGTTGTAGTGCTTCACGTAGTATGGAACGAATGAGTTTAAAAATCTTGTCGTTGAGTGTGTAGGCGGGGATTCTAACAGTTCTTTTCCCTCTTTAAGAGTTGCCAGCATCGTCTTGTGTGCGTGGGTCACTGAAGTAGACTGAGGCAGGATATCTCTGTGCGTTGGGGACTTCAGGATGTCGGCTCCAAACTTCATCAGCGTTTCGTGCCTCCTTTCATCCAGGATTGGGAGCCTGATTTCGCTCAAGCTTTCTTTGTAGTTTTTGTAATTTGATCCAAGAATAATTTTGCAGGCTCTTATCTGAATTGTTTCAAGCTGACTTCTGTATTTCTCTGTGAGCGATGGGTGCCAGACAGGACAGTCGTACATGACTATGGGCATTACATAAGTTTTGTAGCACGAAAGAAGGAGTTGTTCTGTCATTCCAAACCTTCTGAGATTTGCGAAGAATTTTAGAAGACCAGCTGCTTTTGCTGTGATCTGGTTGATGTGATCTCCGAACGTAAGATCGTCACTTAGTTTGATGCCGAGTATTTTGACTGATTTCTTTGTTTGGAGAGGTGCAGATTCGTCAATGCTCTTCTTCTTTAGGAATTTGACACGCAACACACAGCTTTTCTCGAGGCTTAGCTGGAGCTTCACTTGATCAGCTTGATCCCGAAGCTCTGCAACCAGGGACTCGAGTTGGCCGTGTGTTTGTGACAGGATTCGTAGTAGACTTATTGAACAATCATCTGCGAACTTGTACCTTTGTTTGTGTTGTCTCATCAGTCGGTTGATTACTATGACAAATAAGATGGGACCTAGCTTGCTTCCTTAAGCTGTTCCACATGTGATGTCTTGGAAGTTGGATGCTTCCCCGTTTTCAAGTTGTACGCACTGTTGACGACCAGAAAGGAAACTTGCGATGATGCACAGCAGAAAGTGCGATACCTACAGAGCACGGGCTTCATTGATAACAGTCTCGTGGTAAAGGAGATCAAAAGCTTTCACGAAATCAGAAATTATTATATCAGCAAGGGCCTCCAAAATTTCTAGGGTCTCTAGTAGATCATGAAGTAATCTGACCAGATAATGTTTTGTGCTGTGCCCACGACGAAAACAGAACTACATAGGGTCGATTTTATGTCCTACTTCTGCTAGTAGCCACTGTAAAATAAGTCTCCAAAGACTTTCGAGATGATGGGCGTCTTCGAAATCTGCCTAAGGTCTGACGGTGAGGTCGGTGATGTTTTCTTCGAAATAGGTGTGATAAATGCCTTTTTAAACTTATCTGGAGAAACGCCTTTCAGTAGACGCTGGTTATACATCATAGCCAATGGCGTGGCCAGGAAGGAGGAGCATGCGTATATCAGCCTTATAGGAATTTCGCCGGGGTAAGAGGCTTTTCTAATATCTAGGTGTTCAAATTTTTCTTGGACCTGGGAAATTGTGATGACAGGGATGGTTTCGACCGGACCATTCTGTGGTTCCACTGTGGACTTTGGTCGCAATAGAACAGTTGCGTGGTCGCTGGTTGAGAATGGTGCTTCCACCGAGGGATCTAAGTAGAAATCACCAAGTGTAGTGAAGATCAAGTCGAGGGTGTTTTCTCCCCGCTTTTTTAATTTAACTATTTGACGAAGGGCTGTAGAGCTTTCGACCATAGAGGTCGTTGAAGTCCCCACAAAGAAAGATTCCAGCATATGGATATTTAGTTCTGATGAGGTCGCAACTTTGTTGGAGATTTTCCACTAATTGTCGCCGGTATGGTCCTCTTGGAGGGAAATATACCGTGGCATATATCAGTGACGACACTTGACGAGGCAGGCCTTTTGGTCGTGCCCACAGCCATGAAACTTCGATGTCATGGGTCTATATATATATATATATATATGGAAGTTTCCCTCTCCCTACCCATTGACCGTTAGTCGAACCCAACCATATGGGATATTCAGGTTCTTAACACACCCCTAATTTGCGGATATTTTGTAAAGAAATACAAGTTTCTTCTGAAACCACAAGATATAAGAAATGGCAACAATAAAGATATAAGACAACAAATAACAATGGATGACACACATAACAACAAATAACGAACAAGTCAAACAACAAAAAGATATAACAAAGAAAAGGAATATTTGCACTTTATGTTGCACTTTAATACAACATCAAAGCCATATGTTATAGCACTGGTATAGAAAGATTTCATTCCCAATTATGTACAATACTAATCGTCACGACATAAACAACACTAGTAATAGATCAAAACAGTGGAATAAAAATAAATAATCTATTTCTGTTTGACTTAAGGAAAAATCAAAATATAGAAAATAGGAAAAAAATAAACTAACAACTGGTTCTTTTTTCTTTAGAAAAACACAAAGCAACTGTTTTTGAAGAAAAAATTTCTTTCAAGATGTTTTCTGTTGACATTTTGTAATATTCAAGCTTTAAAATGTTAGTTACACACCCTTAACATCTTTCAACAGGTTTTACCGTCAAATATAGAACAAATGACCTGTCATAGTTGTATCAATGAACTGTAACTGTCATAATGAACTGTCTCTGTCACAGTACAAAGAGTAAAACAAACAGATAATATTTTAGAATGATTATTTTAGAGAGCTTGAAAAATCTCTTAATCTTTATTTGTATCATATTACGGCAAGTTAAAAAATGATAGCAAAAGAATAATGAATTGAAGAGTAAGAACCATGAGAAAAAGAAATAAAAGAATCAACTTGGTGTTCGTACAGGTTTGTAAACCAGGCACAAGTGACTTGGCGGAGTAGGACAGCTTTAAAGCCTTTGGTAACAAAATGAAGCACCCTTTCTTCAGTTTTATATGGTAGCTTTTCATTATTGAAAAAAAGGTATATAATACGACAGTTGACTTTAGAGTCACTACCAGAGGCGCTGATTTCCGTTTCTTGGCCCTTCAGTTAGAAAGTGGATGGGGGCCAGTTATCCTGTGCTTTTACACACCCTTTCTGTTTACCTTTCCTAGATTTCTCCAGGTAACCGTTTGGGGCAGGGTTGGCTCTATCTCAAATTCGCCACACTGACTCTTGTTTCAAACCAAATATGAAGCAGCACCAGGGCTCAATCACCAGCCAAAAGGAAATAGGATCACAAGTCTAGCGCACTAATCACTCAGCTAGAACGGCTGAAACACATTGAAACACGGCTGAAACATATTGAAACTCGAGTAAATTCTCGCATACTCATCAATGTCCTATCCAGGATTTGTGTGTGTGTGTGTGGCGGGGGGGGGGGAGAAGTTAGCAAAAAAACTTAGAAATACATCAAATATTTGCTTATTTGTATTTTTGTTAAGTTTTTATAAATCAGGAAAAAATTTGAGGTGGGGGGTTCAAACCCCCCTAGGTACGGTCTTTATACACATACAACGTATTTACAATAAAAACAAATCCAAGAAAAAAATGCTTGATCTTGTATCACCCAGAATATTTTAAGATTAATCACTTTAAAACTGAACCAAATGCTTAAACTAAAATTTTGATAGGTGAAATTTTACATATTTTATTTTGAAATTTTCCATACACAAGAAGTTTCCGAGAAGAGCTAGAAGTTTTGCATATTAAGGTCTCAAAGACCCTTCGTATGCATAGCTATCCGTTTATATAACGAATAGGTCAAAATTGATTAACACTGTTTGATGAATTCTATTGACGAAATTCGTCAATTTTGGCAAAAAATTAACTCATTCACTCAATCATTTAACGAACGAATCAATTTATTTCGTCAATTAATTCATTAGGCCGAAAAAAAGGATAATCCTGATTAATGCCAGAATTTAGAGCCCTTCTAGTCTCATATCATCGATTACAAGAAGATAAATTGTGTTTCACCCCTTTTTTTGATAAGTACAAAATGTGTTTCTAATAAACCAAGCGTTTTTGCAAAGTTGTTTTCATTCTCAATCAGTTAATAGGGGAGAAAAATTACTTACAAATGGCGGTAGAGCCTGTTCGGCCTTCTCTGCAAGGTCATCTATTAACTCGTTTAAAAGTCGATAGTGTCGCACATATTGTTTGTCAAATAACTCCATTAAAACATCTTTTGTCTCTTCTTTTGTCCGATTTTCCAAATCGACCTAGAAGAGAAATAAAATGTAAAAAAAGTAAAAAATAAAAGTGAAAAAAAGTAAGAAGTAAAAAAAAGTGTAACAGAAATTTCCCTATTAAACCAGAATGATAAACTCATACCTGCTACATAGCATGAAAAGTGAGGACTTAAAAATTACCCGTTCAAAGTGTCAAGGAAGTCAAAATAAAATAGCCCCCCCCCCCCCCCCCGTGATCAATGTCATATCTATTTATACTTGGAAACCGCTAGTTAAAATAACTAGTAGGTATACTAATTATTTTAAGTTTAGAGATAATTTGTCCCTATGTCCCACCTGTGAATATAGATAGATATATATATATATATATATATATATATATATATATATATATATATATATATATATATATATATATATATGTTTTTAACTACGTAAAACTTGCGAATATACAACATTCTTTGCTGTCCCATTGTCTGTGCATATAAATAGATTGTCAGGTTTACCGACTCTTGAACATGCAACATATAATGGTCCATGAGAAAACAATCCGTATTCAGATCTATACCTCATGATTCTAATGATTGCCCTTGAGCTTTGTTGATGGTGATTGCTAATCGACCATTCCCTGAGTCGCCATCGTCATTTATATATCCCCCTGTGCACCCCGGTGTCCCCTTTGTAGTTATGTCCCTGTGTCCCGGTCGTCATTTATATTCCCTGTGTCCCGGTCGTCATTTGTGTCCCGGTGTTCCAGTCTGTGATTTCTCTTTGAGTGTCCCGGGCGTCATTTATATTCCTTGTGTCCCGGTGTCCCGGTCGTCATTTATATCCCCCTGTGCCCCCCGGCGTCCCCATTGTAGTTGTGTCCCTGTGTCCCGGTCGTCATTTATATTCCCTGTGTCCCGGTCGTCATTTGTATCCCGGTGTCCCGGTCTGTATATACATTCGTTTTTTAGTTTTGTTTTTCTCCTTTATTTTTTTCCTTTTTTCTTTTTTTTCTTTTTTAGTTTATTTAGATTTTTAGATTTTTTAGTTTTTTTATTAGTTTTTAGTTTTTTTGTAGTTTTTACCATTTTTTTAGTTTTTTTAGTTTTTTTTTTTTTACTTATGTCCTGGTCGTCATTTATACTCCCTGTGTCCCGGTCGTCATTTGTGTCTCGGTGCTTTGTTGATTGCTAATTTATATTATATTTATATTTATATTTATTAATATTTTTTTTAGTTTTCTTTTCTCTTATTTTTCAGTTTTTTCCTTTTTTTAAGTTTTTTCTTTTTTAGTTTTTAGTTTTTTTTTTGTTTTTTACCTTTTTTTAGTTTTTTTAGTTTTTTTAGTTTTTTAGCTTTTTTAGTTTTTTTATTAGTTTTTAGTTTTTTTTTAGTTTTTGCCTTTTTTTAGTTTTTTCAGTTTTTTTTAGTTTTTAGTTTTTTACCTTTTTTTAGTTTTTTTTAGTTTTTAAGCTTTTTTAGTTTTTTTTCTTTTTAGTTTTTTTTTGTAGTTTTTACCTTTTTTAGTTTTTTTTCTTCTTTTGTATTAGTGTGAAATAATTCAGACGTCATATGCGGACAAACACGACGTCACTCGACAGACAGACAGACAGACATAACCCACAAACAACTTATTTTTATATATATTTATGCATATTTTTTTAGTTTTCTTTTTCTCTTTTATTTTTCAGTTTTTTCCTTTTTTTTAGTTTTTTTCTTTTTTAGTTTTTAGTTTTTTTTAGTTTTTTACCTTTTTTTAGTTTTTTTTAGTTTTTTTAGTTTTTTAGCTTTTTTAGTTTTTTTATTAGTTTTTAGTTTTTTTGTAGTTTTTGCCTTTTTTTATTTTTTTCAGTTTTTTTTTAGTTATTAGATTTTTACCTTTTTTTAGTTTTTTTTAGTTTTTTAGCTTTTTTAGTTTTTTTTTTCTTTTTAGTTTTTTTTGTAGTTTTTACCTTTTTTAGTTTTTTTCTTCTTTTGTATTAGTGTGAAATAATTCAGACGTCATATGCGGACAAACATGACGTCACCTGATCCACACACAGATCCACACACAGACAACTTATTTTTATATATATAGATTAAAATTACCTTTACCAGAAAAAATAAGTAGTGACCTATCTTTTATTACGGATATTCTAATAGGTAATGGATATTCCGAAAATATGATTCCTCGAATAATTAGAAATAGGGGAAAAAAGTTAATATTTTTACAACTGGAAAGTTCTTACAATTGAATAGTTTTTTACAATTGAAAAAGAAACAGAGAATAATTTACCGTTTCTGGATATTTTGATCCATAGAAATAATAATGAACTAGCTTTTTTAATATACCGTAAACCAACTAACAACAATCGTTATTTGTCTTTCGCATCAAATCCTCCGATCCAAGTAAAAAGAGGGGTAGTTATTTCTTTAGTTGATAGGGTATTAAAATCAGCATCATTAATTTTTATTAAGGATATTCTAGTAGGAAATGGATATCCCGAAAATATGATTTCTCAAGTAATTTGAAAAAAAGAAAAAAAAGTTAATGGAACATGTAGTATTAGAAGAATATGGGTCAACCCAACAAACAAATTACACAACTTTGCCTTATGTCCCAATTTTGTCACAGAAATTAAGAAGAGAACTAAAAAAAAAAACATAATATAAAAACAGCATTTAAATCAAGACAAACTATAAGCTCTTTGCTAAATTATGGAAAAGACAAGGTTCCAAAAAATATACAAATATACAAATAATTCCCGCCATCTCCCCCGACCATATTGTATACGTGTGCAAGCTAAACAACACACAGAGTGAAAATAGTAGAAGTAATCCTCCAAGGTTGATCCAAGAGATCCCCTTAGTAAAAAAAAAGAAGAAAAATTATAACCTCTAAACGCACCTTTTCTGCCCTGACAATTCCCTTCGCCTAAAAATGGGACCTGTGTGCACGGTTATGCCTCCACACTCCCAGGGCACTAGAAGAGGAGGGCAAGGGACAGCATACCTACCAAGGTTCCAAAAATAATTTTGGAACCAAGGTTCCAAAAATTGGAGTATACAAAATTTTATGCTCTTGTGGTAAATGTTATGCATGATGAAGACAGCAGAATTTAGAAAATAGGCTAAAGCAACACAAAAATGCCATAGGTTGCTCGCTAAAACATAATCAAAAACAGTAAACCATTGAACCAGCTGTTACTGAAAACATTTTTAACTTTCCTCATCACAATATTTTTTTTGATCAGACAAGAATTTTAGCTACGTCTGTAGAATCTTTGCAAAGTTTCAAAAAAAAATTATAGAAATAAAAAAGAATTATCTATGAGCATATTAGTATTAACAGAGATGAAGGGGATTTTTAGGATAAACTCAATTAATAATAGTTTAATTAAGGAGCAGGTGAAATGGTGAACCAATAGTGATTTACATAATAGTCATGGAATAAATGATAACCTTGCGAACAAAAGTCAGAATGAGGTTAAATCCGAAAAAAGTCAACGGACTGCAGCTAAACTAGCAAACAAACAAAAAATTCATTTAATTTATTATTCATGAATTTATTTGTTAACCTGAGAAACTTCGTTAGGGGTGATGGATCTGGAGTTTGGTGAGCTTTTTTTGTTTGATAAAATAAATATAGTCTTCACGTTTAATAGATTCCCATTTATACACTGAATGTTGAGAGGAGTAACCCGTGGTTTCACTATAGACATTCGCTTTGGCTTTATTCTTACGTTGTGACATTAGTGCAGGAAGTTTATTTATAATGTGAGTTGTTCTTATTTACTTTTTTCGTGAGTTTAGTTTTCTTTTTATGTGCGTGTTATATTTTTAAAAACAACTTTCTTTCTTTTTTGTTTTTTTTTTTCGTTTTTTCCGCTGAAAAAGGCTCCCGGAAATGGGGCTGAAATATTCAGAATATTTTTTTTAATGAAAGTTTTTTGTTTTTATTATTTTTTCACTGCTTTGTTGAAACCAAACCCGTTGTTTTTGTTGTTTTTTTGCTTAATTTTTCTTAAATGGAAAAGCAGTGTGGTCTAAGAAATTATTATTTCTATTCAATCCTTCCTTCTTCACACCCTCCCAAGAAGTTCCAATTTCCTTTAAATCCTTTCTTGCGACCTCTTAGCTCCCCCTCCCCCCCATTCGGGGACGATCCGTTTTTCGTTTGGTCATATTGGCAATCTGTTATCCTTCAGCCGCAAAATCTGACCTAAGCATCTCTATCTGTCTTTCATTATAGCCCTAAAACAGGATAGAAACACATATTCTGTACAGCTTCCAGTATGAAATTCAGTATATCAAACAGGTACCTAAGATAATCCGTAGACAATTCCTCTGGCCCTTCGTCTTCTGAAACGCCCACGTTTAAAACCACTGCCATCACTATAACTTCACTGCCCACTATAACCACTGCCATCACTATAACATTTGAAATCATTATAACTTCCAATATTTTAATCTTGGATCCCAGAATTATCTTCCTATTTTTCAAAACCTTTTCGACAGTGAAAAAATATCATAGGCCTTGACTGTTCTACTTTTAACATCTTCCCCATCATTTTTGCTAATAATATCGCCCACAAAACTGTTACTTGATCAATCTTGATCAATCTTCTCCTTGATCAGCCTTTATTTATTCCCAGTCTAGGCGACTTAGTTTTCTTAACATAAATTTCCAAGTCTAGTCATGCCTCCTGAACTCACAAAAGATACAAAAACCATTGGTTTCTTTTTCCTCAATGACATTAAAAAAAATGTCTCCCTCCTCATGCCTCCTGATCTCAAAAGATACAAAAAACCATTGATTTCCTCTTCCTCGATGACATTAAAAAAATGTCTCCCTCCTCATGCCTCCTGATCTCAAAAGATACAAAAAACCACTGATTTCCTTTTCCTCAATGGCAAAAAATGTCTCCCCCTCATGCCTCCTGATCTCAAAAGATACAAAAAAAACATTGAATTCCTTTTCCTCGACGACATTAAAAAATGCCTCCCTCCTCATACCTCCTGACCTCAAAAGATACAAAAAACCATTGATTTCCTCTTCCTCAATGGCATACAAAATACCTCCCTCCTCATGCCCTCTGATCTCAAAAAATACAAAAAACCATTGATTTCCTCTTCCTCAATGGCATACAAAATGCCTCCCTCCTCATGCCCTCCGATCTCAAAAGATAGAAAAACCATTTATTTCTTCTTCCTCAATGCCTCCTGATCTCAAAAGATACAAAAATCATTGATTTCCTCTGCCTCAATGGCATACAAAATGCCTCCATCCTCATGCCCTCTGATCTCAAAAAAATACAAAGAATACCATTGATTTCCTCTTCCTCAATAACATTTAAAAAATGTGTCCCTCCTCTTGCCTCCTGATCTCAAAAGACATAGAAAACTATTGATTTTCTCTTCTTCAGTGACATTAAAAAAAAAATGCATCCCTCCTCATGCTTTCTGATCTCAAAAGATACAAAAAACCATTGATTTCTTTTTCCACAGTGACATTAAAAAAATACCTCCCTCCTCATGCCTCCTGACCTCAAAAGATATAAAAACGATTTATTTCCTCTTCCTCAATGACATTAAAAAAAGAAAATTCATACAAAAAACAATTTTCTTCATTCAAATCACCAGCGCATTTAAGTCTAGGATAGTTTTACCTTCGCACTGATCATTATTCTTTTTATTTGTTTATTTTTTTTGCTGGATTTTGGTGCCCTGTTAGTATCAGGTGGTTATTTTATCTTGTTTTATGTTTTCGCTCAACAAAAGAAATGAGAATCAAGCGCCAGGAGTGTTTTATTCTAAAAAGACAAGATTGTTATCAATTCTCGGTACAATTTGTCAATCAGACACACGAGGCCATAGGCCAGTTTGACTAGAACTCAGTAAATGAATAGTTAGTTCAAAAACAAGGTTGAACCGTTAAAATAAAAATGTTTTATCAATATTCTTTTCTACCAATGTTCCTCAACCAAATCATTAAAACTGAATTTGATAACTATATATACATAAAATGAATCTTCATCTTGGGTACTTCAAAATATAAAACAGCGACTGCACTGGTTCGGCAATGTAAAACGAATGAATCCCGAACGTGCCCAAGATCGCGCTTGAAGGAACAACTGAAGGACTTCGACCACGAGGAAGACCTCGTAAAAGGTTGATCGAAAACTTTGACCGACAACGTATTGCCCAACTATCCCCAACTGCACTTGACAGAACACCGTATCGAGTCCTATGCTCGTAAATTTTCAGTGCCAAACTCTCTCCAAACTATTCTCCTGAAATATAAAAGCAATGTTTTTTTCCCTGAAATATCATGAATCTTTCATGTTTTAGCTGATTCGACATAAGTTTATTGTATTTAATATTAATTCAATCTATGACTTCTCAATTTCCAAAATCATAGGCAGCGCAATAACGCTGCCTAAGTGAAGAGTGATATGGGAACAATGCATATATTTTTTAGACTAAGGCTCTTCGTATCGAAGGAGTTATCGTATAAACTTAAAAAAGGGCCCATTCGATTGAAAATTGAAAGGGTTAGTCCCCTTTTTAATATGCGAAAGTGAACGGAGGGCAACAAACCCCTCTCGCACGCCCATCATTAGCCCAAATACATCAAATCAAAATTTTGATATAGCCATTTTGTTCAGCGTCGTGAAAAGTTCCGGAAATTATGTCTTTGAGAATGACAATCCCCCTCCCCCCAACAGGACAACTCCCCTCAACATATCGAGTCCTATGCTCGCAATTTTTCGCTGCCAAACTCTCTCCAAACTATTCTCCTGAAATATAAAAGCATTATTTTTTTTCCCTGAAATATCATGGACCTTTCATGTTTTACCTGATTGGACATAAGTTTACTGTATTTAATATCAATTCAGTCTATGACTTCTCAATTTCCACAATCATAGGCAGCGCAATAACGCTGCCTAAGTAAAGAGTGATGTGGGAACAATACATTTTTTTTAGACTAGGGCTCTTCGTATTGAAAGAGTTGTCGTATAAACTTAATAAGGGCTCATTCGATTGGAGATCGAAAGGGCTAGTGCCCTTTTTAATATTCGAAAGTGGACGGAGAGCAACAAACCCCTCTCACACGCCCATCATTTGCCCAAATACATCAAATCAAAATTTTGAGATAGCCATTTTGTTCAGCGTAGTGAAAAGGTCTAGAAATTATGTCTTTGATAATAATCTACGCACGAATCGCGACGCAAGTTTGTTTGTACCTTTTTTTCTGTTAGTTTGTTATTTAGTATAGTGAAGCAACGCAAATTAGCTGTTAGCTACGATGTTGTTTTAAATAAACCTATCTCTCTATCTCTCTCTCTGTATGTTATGCCTTGGGGGCATACAAGGTTTTTATGAAAGGATGGTCAAATAAACTTCGAAGAGGGCTCATTGAATTGGTAATTAAAAGCTATAGTGTTCTTTTTAAGATTTAAAGTTCTCGGAGGGCAGATATCCCCCCACACCTCGTATTTTCCCGAAAAGCACCTAATAGAAATGTTGACATGGCCATTTTGTTGTCGCAAAAACTTCAAAAAAGTCTCATTATATTGGAGGACTAGAACCCTTTTAAATAGTCAAAAGTGATGAGAGGGCAGCAAGCCTCCCCCTCCCACACCCATCGATTCCCAAAACATACAATCAAAATTTTTAGACAGCAATTTTGTTCAGCGTAGTTAAAAGGTATGGAAATTATGTCTTTGAGGATAACAACCTCCTCAGAGTCATCAGCCCAAGGATTTTAAGTTATGCCCCAAAGGCATATGAGGTTTTATATTAAGGGTCGTCGTATAAACTCCAGATGGGGCTTATTGGATTGGAAATAAGATGTTCCAATGCCTTCTTTAAGAGTGGAAGAGATCTTGCACAGCCGCCCGCCTCCACGTCGTATTTTCCCCAAATGCATCCGATAGAAATTTTTTGATAGTCATTTGTTCAAAAATAGCCCAAAGATTATATAACAAGGCCTTTGGGATTGCCAGAATACTCAGAGTCTGGGGGTAAGGGTTGTAGGTTATTCCCAGGGTCATATAAGACTTTTATGGATAAGACTTTTTTCGGGGAGGTCGTGTGATCATTAGAAGAGGCTCATTTGATTGAAAATGTCAAAAGGGTGTGTCACAGGAATAACTGAGTATATTAATTTGGAAATTCCAGGAAATGATAAGGGTACCATCTACCAAAATAACCAAGATGGTGCATCAGGCAATTGGGGACTGCCGTTCCCCAAATATCATCATACTGGTTGATTTAAAGAATAGAAAAAGTAATACGGCACTGGCCCTTATAACACTACGATACCTCTTACTCCTTATAACACTATTACTCCTTATAGCGCTAAACACCTTACAATACTAAGTAACACTATTACAGTCCTTACCGGCGGAGCTGATCTCTGTTTCATGGCCCTTTAGCCAGGAAGTGCCATGGGAGGCTGGGGGCCAGTCATCCTGTGATATCACACCCTTCCTGCTTATTTTTACCAGGTTTCTCCAGGTACTCATTACAAGTTGGGTCGACTTTGGCTGAGATTACCCAGTCACACCACTGACCCTCGTCCCAAACCACATGGATTGAAAGGGCTAAGCAGGCTCTGTGGCTACTGCCTTCGTCAGATATCACTCCCTTGGACAAATTAATTGGAAGGAAGAGGCACGCCTATTTCCCTCAGATTTTTTTTTTTGCTCTTTCCCCTAGACTTTTACATACATCTTTCTTAAGGTATATTTATCAATAGATGCCTTTCTATGATATTTCTATAAAAAAAAAGTTTGGCCCTTGTCTGCAGATATGGGGAAATATATGTTGAATTGAGATACTGAGCCCCCACCCAAAAAAAAATCGTGAATTGACGCGACTGACCCATCGGACTTTTTTTTATAGGGTTAGGTGAAGAATGTAGCGATTCGAACAACAATAAAGGATTTAATACTCCTGCAACCATTGATGAAGCTATCTTCCAGCAAACGTTATCTCTTGGGGAGTAGATTTAAGTCTATATCCACTCTTTCCCCTAGTGGGGGGGGGGGCTTTTTTGCTCTTTCCCCTAGACTTTTACATACATCTTTCTTAAGGTATATTTATCAATAGATGCCTTTCTATATTTCTATATAAAAAAAAGTTTGGCCCTTGTCTGCAGATATGGAGAAATATATGCTGAATTGAGATACTGATCCCCCCCCCACCCAAAAAAAATCGTGAATTGACGCAACTGACCCATCGGACTTCTTTTTATAGGGTTAGGTGAAGAATGTAGTGATTCGAACAACAATAAAGGATTTAATACTACCGCAACCATTGATGAAGCTATCTTCCAGCAAACCTGGCAAGAACGTGAGTACTGTCTTCTTTTGCGTAGTGCAACTTGTACTTTTCAAGTATAGTAGATAAAATAAACCTAGTCAAAATGTTTCAGCGAATGCCTCTGTAATAAATTGCTAATTATGAAGATACTTTATAGGTACCCTGTAAAATTTCAATAAAAAAAAAGACAAATACTTACCTCATCCCATGGGAAATAATCTTTTATAAGCTTATCCCAGGATACAATTCTTTTTGTCTTTTTCGCAAAATCCTTTGCAACATTATATAACCTCTGCAGCTCGTCTGGCGACCAATCTAAAACAAACAAATATATATTTTTTTTTTAATTACGGTAAAAAAAGCCTCAGGAATCAGTATTTAAATCATGAGGGAAGAAAGTAGAATTACTCCCTGAGATTGGTCTGCAAAATCCCTCCCAGAGAAATTTCAGCCTAAAGATGGGCTGTTTTGATCCCCCCTCCCTCCCAAGAGCTATATCTATGCTAACCTATGGGTGTGAAGGAATATTTGGTTGCCAATATTTGATTGTGCCAAATTACTGATACCCAAGACGAAATTCTAGAGAGACAGAGCGAAAACAAACGATCCGAGGGAAAAAGAAGATATAATCAATGTTACCTAGGTCTAGCAATGCACAAGATAACAAAGAAGCCAAAGAAAACTTCCCCAATATAAATAATTTCAGAGACCCCACTCCCCTCCCGAAATGCAGAATCTTTATACTAAGGCTTGAACAAAACTAGCATACATCCATAGGTATTAGACTCAATTTGTGGATCCTTTTTGGATTAAGCAAAAAAAAAAGTTTTTTTCAACTAAAAGTGAGAAGTAACATTAAAATTAAAACGAACATAAATAACACGTATTAGGGGGGCTGTGCTCTCTCTGATACTTCAATTCACGTTGAATTTTTTTTAGTACTTTTAAAAAAGCCTCTTATAGTTATAATTAAATGACCCATGTGTATCAGGAGTTTTTCTTAAAGAATTGGGAACTTCTGCGTAGGCTAAACCCCACGAGGAGGGGCCAACCTTCATTAATATACAGTAGTTTCTTAAGCGGTTTCGGGGGGTCGTGTGTGTGGGGGTTAGGGTTTTGGTTTGATACGATAATACCTGAAAGAAAAAAATAACAACAGACAAACAAATAAATAAACATACATCCTTGATCTTTCTTTAGGCAAAAAAAATACAAAATTCCACGTTTTTTTTTTTTTATGTGAGCTGGAAACTTCTATATAAGAGTTCAAAGGGCTTTTCCTCCTCTACACCCCGCTCCTTACGCTAAAGTGTTTTTTTCTAAGTAGAGTTGCGAGAAAGAATCAAACTTTAGCGCAAGGAGCGGGGTGTAGAGGAGGAAAAGCCCCTTTCATATACGGAGTAATTTCTGTTCGTTTTCAGTTTTAATGTCGCTCCTTACTTTCATTTCAAAAAACTTGTTTTTTTTATTTAATTACTGAAAGTTTTTGAATTAATGCATGTCTGATTTTGGCTCTCCGTGCATAAATTATTAAAATGAAATTTGCATATTAATTCTTTTTTTGGCTAAATGGTTTTCTCTTAGTTTTGATCAGACGATTTTGAGAAATAAGGGGTGGGGAAGGAGGACTAGTTGCCCTCCAATTTTTCGGTTACTTAAAAAGGCAACTAGATCTTTTAATTTTTAACGAACGTTTTTATTAATAAAAAATATACGTAAGTTAAGGATTAACTTACGTAACAAACTTTTATATTCTTATATTTTTGATTATATATACGAAGGGGTTGGTCCCCTCGTTAATACCTCGCTCTTCACACTAAATCTTGTTTTGTGCCAATTCTTTAAGAATGACCACTGAGTCAGAAAGGCCGTAGAATAAATAGTTGAAATTACTTAAAAAAATTTTAGCATAAAGAGCGAAGTATTTATCTCCTCCTAAATACCTCGCTCTTTATGCTAAAGTATTTTTAGAACCCCTCATATGCGTAATAATCTCTGTTCGTTTTAAGTTTTAATGCTTCTCCTTACTTTCAATTGAAAAAACTTTTTCATGTTTATATTTTAATTGTTTTTTTTTTAATAGTAATGCTAGAAAATCCTGCGCCCTTTTCACTGAATTTCTCTTCTCCCATGAAATATTCCTCCAAGGAAAGATCCTCCGATATAGTCCCCTCCCCTGAACTCCACACCCAAACCAAAACAATGAGTTTCGATATCAAAAATTTAATTTTGCAAATGTCTGACAGTCTCGAAGACAAAGATACAGGGAGCTTTTTCTAGTTAGTTCAAATTGTTAGTTCAAATTGACCATTTTTTTCGTCAATAAACAGAATCTATATCCACAAAAATTCTGTAAAATTGAAATCATAAAAATAATTCGAGAAATGAATGATCAAACAATTCCGGTGTTCAACGGATAATAAAACAATATATTTATTTGAAAGAATTTACAAAAAAAAACAGGTCACCACCTTCAGATTAAATTTACAGGTTAAAAACATTTGAACCATATAATTTAAGTTTCTAAGTTTATATATGGTAACAGGCAATATAATCTAAGTAATCATTGGCATTAATTAAATAATATATAATATCAACCTAAACATTGGCATTGTTTTCTCTTATCTCACTGGCTGTGTTTATCTTTCTTCATTCTTCACTACCGATATCAAAAATATTAAAAAAGTTTCAAAATTTACCAAAAGCCGATATAAAAAATTTAGTTTTGCAAATGTCAGCGTCGGCTGACAGCCTCGAAGACAAAGATACAGGGCGCTTTCGAAGCAATTTTGATAAAAATTGATATGTTGACATAGTTATGCCAACAAATTTGAGAATCTAACGAGAGGCTAGTTTAAAATAGAAGGAAAGTATCATCTATTACTTATTGTTAAGCAAAGCACTTTCTAATCCGCGTACAACATAAATAATGTGTATATTGTCCGCAAAAATTTCAATCAAGGCAGTTAGCACAACAAGAAACTACCAAAGCTGTCAAATTATTCAATGAGCCTTCTTTTGAGCCGCATTTTCATGTTTTCAGAGCAGATGTACTAGAATATTTTTAAGAGCTGTCATTTCCTTAACTTTAAAAAGAAAATCTACTCCGTTCAAAAATGTGCTTTCTAATCATATCAGTTTAATTAGATCTTAATGTCTCTATCTTTGGCACAAAACAGGAGAAGCTAAATTTTTTTCTAAGATTTCCGGGAAAGTATGTGTCGGTTTTTAGTCCTCTGTTACTTATTCGGATCTCAAGTCAAAGCTATACAAGTTATGGTAAAACCACCAAAACCATTCTAAATAATTCGGCCACACCAACTAAAAAGCTAGTAATGGACAAGATAGAGTGATTCGTTAGTGATTCTTTAATGGACAAGATATGATTCTTTAGTGATTCTTTAATGGACAAGATATGATTTTTTAGTGATTCTTTAATGGACAAAATATGATTCAATAGTGATTCTTTAAGGTATCGAAGAGCCTATTAGCAAGCAGGATCATAAAAATTAAAATATGTAGCCTATATACCTAAACTGAAATATTACCCATTTTTTAATTTACCTTAAAATTTCAAAAAAAAAAATATGATTATACATTTTAAAGCCGCAAAGTCCTTGTAAACCGCAGAATTGAACCTCGAACCATGGATAGAAAATATAAATAGTCTGTCTCTGAGTAAAATTACTGATATTTTCTAATATTACCAAACATAAAACTGATTGTCACCTATACACCTAAACACAAATATCGCTACATTTTTTTTCAATTAAACAACAATTTTCGATTTTATGAAAAGAATTAGAGGCTTCATAGAACAAAAATTATTTAATGTCAAGAAGAGACCACATTCCTTGCGACACGGGGGATTGAACCACGGTACCTGTTGTTTCCGGGCGTGGCTTCAACCATTCCGTTGTCACAAGGTGAATAGTTTAAATATTTAGACAATACATGAAATGATTGCAGAAAATAAACAGCTCATCTCAGAGAGAAAACGATGAATATATGCTATACAGGAAAAAGCTTTCTCTTAGCAAAAATCTAGTAAGTAAAAGTAAAAAGGGATAGGAAGAAACAGAAGGAGATACTTTTTGTGTATATATTGCAACTTAATTTTATTTTGCGGAGTATTGATTACTATTAATACGAAACACTATTTATACTTTACCACCTAAAACTATTAGATATAATTAATTCTAAAATCGACAGTCGGGTTGTTGTAATTTCATTTTCATTGACGAATTAACGGCATCAATTTTGATTGTTAGCGAAAATCCTACAACCAGACAAGGAGAACCACCATTCATGGATTGGGGATGGGGAATATTGGGTGTCAAATTCGTCAAAGCAAGCCATTTCCATGGCAATCATACGGTAAGTCGTGAAAAATACCAGACTGGAGGAAAGTGTGGGGGGGGGATTGACAACTTTACTTGCAAACAAGGCCATCAAACTGTATTGTGAGAAAGGACATGTGACTTCAACTTCTGATGGAATGATATTAAGAAAAACGTACGAAAAAGCAAATTTCTTATCAAGCCAAAGTTAGGATTTAATATACTCTTACTTGTAATTTCCCACTAGTTCCTTATGCTTAGCCAGGCAAGTAAAACCTTTAAATACAGTAAATTATTCAAAGTTCAAATGTATTGAGACAATTTATGAAAATAAAGAAAATGTTTCAATCTGGTAGGAAAATCTGTCAAATATGGGAAAGAATTTTCATTCATGACTTGGGTCCTTTTTATTAACAACAACACTATTTTGGGAGATCTTTTTTCCCGTTGGAAGGCCATAATAACATGGAAATCAGCTGATTCTGATAATTAGTCTTTATTTTTAGGCTTTAGTTTCTTAGTACGGGCAATCAAATTTACATATTCTAACATACTATGACAAGCAACTATTTCACAGTATATAGTGAGTAGGCTCAAAAGATTTTTCCAGGAAGATCAAAAAAATCAATCCACTCAATAAATGCATTGTAATTTATTTTTTTCATTGATAATCAAACACCAATGACTGGACTTCTACTGGTATTCCTAATTAGCCTAATTAGATACATGCCTAATTAGCCTAATAAGAGCCTACTTAGATACGTGGCAAATGCATGGCCATTTATTTCGGGGCTTCTTTTTTTCCAAGGGAGGACAATCTTAACAGGGAAATCAGCTGATTCTGATGTTACAAAAACAACTTGACAAACAAGAATTGATTGAAATCCTTCAACCCAACTGTCAGTTTTAGAATTAATCACACCTAATAGTTTTAGGTAGCACACTATTAATGATGTTTCTTGCTAATCTAAATCAAAACTCTAAGAAATGAAATTTTCAAAGCAATATATACACGACAAAAATCTCCTTCAATCCATCTTTACTTTACTTCCGAGATTATTGCTAAGAAAAAAGCAAATGCTTTTTCGTGTATAATATAAATTCTTTTATTCTCTCTCAGTTGAACTACTTATCTTCTTGTCTAAATATTTGAACTGTTCACCATGTGACAACTTATGTGTAATACAACTTATGTCTAATCTTATGAGTAATTTTGCACTAGTTCATTATACTTATCCAGCCATATTTGACTAAACTTTGGAGGGGACTTGGTCAACTGGAAATCAAAAGTTGGAGTGCCCTTTTCAAGATTTGAATAAACTTAAAAAGGGGCTCAGTCAATTGGAAGCTGAAAGTTTCAGTGCCTTTTTCTAAGATTTAGCCCTGTTTTCAACCAATTGCTACCAAATGAGTTGTTACTTACTCTAATTTCTTTAAAAAATTCTTATTCTAGCTTAATGGCCCTTGTGTTTCAGTAGTTGTTTTAAAAGAACCTCAGATAACTAAAGAATTAGTTCTAAATGTGGAGGCCGGAGGTAAAAATTGATAAGCATCATAGCAGTATCCAGAACTTTAGTCTGGGGGGTTTCAGAACACACACAGTCACCTGATTCTGAGTCTGAAAGAGAGGGACCAGATCTGCTGGCACATCCTATTGAAGACAGTCTTAATCACTTTGAAAGTGGCTGAATGTTCTGCTATTATGATCCAGTAAACAAACGATCAAAGTGTTACAAACCACTTTTGACTTGTCTTCAGTGCTTTTATAAATAAATAAATAATAACATGGATATGATAAGAGAAATGTGATTGGATACAGCTAATTAAATATGCAAGGCTGTTAGGGTAACATTCCTTAGGTTTAAATGTAGAAAAAAATTGCTAATATAAATTTCTCCCAAATTCAAATCAAAAAACTTGATTCAAAAAACTTGATTCTTTTTTTTATTTTTATCAATTTTTTTGTTTACAAAATGAATGTCTGAAATTAGGCACTGTTCAAGTGTTGCAGTATTTCCTGAGGCACAAGATCACCAAAGAGATAAACTAGATGGTTAATTAAATTGATGAAACTCTAGATGAAAGAGTATTACCTTTTCACTTTAAAAGCTGGAAGTGATGCTTAAAAGAAATGCTCAACTGGTTGTGTGACTATAGGGCAACTCTAAAACACCAATTATACCCTATATTTCCAAGGGAGTACCTTATCTTACCAGTTTTACTTTATTTTACTTATTTTACTCACCAAGTGTTTATTTTACAGTTATTTTAGAACACTAGGTGGCAGTCAGTATATCTGTAGTGTTTCATGGAAGGTATACAAAGCAGCTGTTGATTTCTCTACAGACTTTATAAACTCTAGCAGTAGTATGTATATAGTATGTAGTAGCAGTATATGAAAAGGTAATACCCTATATTTCCAAGGGAGTACCTTATCTTACCAGTTTTACTTTATTTTACCTATTTTACTCACTAAGTGTTTATTTTACAGTTATTTTAGGACACTAAGTGGCAGTCAGTATATCTGTAGCGTTTCATGGAAGGTATACAAAGCAGCTGTTGATTTTCCTGAAGACTTTATAAACTCTGGCGGAAAAGTGGGAGCACAAGTTGTGACTTTAGATCTTTTCACCCCAGGGATGAAAACTTTCACTTCACCCCTGCTCTTTTCTTCAGGCGAGGGAGTGCCAGGGACAAAAACCCCTATTCAGAAAGTATACTCTCAAATCATCCTGACTCAGACATAGCATAATGAGCTCCTTTAGGGTCTCCTCAACTGTATGAACTAAAAATGCCTTTAGCTTTATAACACACAAAAGGTGGAAGCACTTTGCCTTCTACATTGCCACATATCACCAGGGATATTGCTTTCTTTATTTCATTATTTTGAATGGGTATTTGACACCTCTTTTCAGTAAACAAACCTCTTTAGCAGTAAAGCAAAGGCAGTTGATCTTTTATGAAAATAATATGTTAAAATTTATCATATTTTGAGTTCATCTAATGAAATTACAAAAGACCCAAACTGAATTGCCTTTGGTTAATTTTTCATTTCTTTTGAGGGCAAAATGTAGTTTTCTCTTTATTTTCCATTTTTATTAGCTTATATCTAATTTTATAATTTTTTGTCACTCCTATTGAAGGTCAAATGACTACCACTCATATATGAAGTAAAAGCAGATATGAGAGAATTAAGAAATGGACCAAAATTTTAACAGTAGGTAAAAACTGAGCTGAACAGATGAACTTGATTTGCACCTTCCTGAGATCAACAAATTCAAAATGGATCCCTAAAAGTCTGAACAACAGAGCAAAGCTCAACTCAATGCTTAGTTTAGCAATTGATCAGTACAAAACACTGAAATCATTATTAAAGAAAGACGAGGACAACTTCAAACTTTTTAAGCTACCCTAGTAAAAGAAAATACTTGAAAAAATAAGGTAAAATTCTAGTCCATTGACTTCTTGCTATCTTGGAAAGTTGTTGGGCTAGAGAATTGTGGACTAGAATTTTAATTGCAGGAACCATTGGACACTGCCGTCATCAAGAATCTAAAGAATAGAGAAATTACTTTGCATGGAAACCAAACAATTCAACTCCCCAGATATATAAAAACATCCAATTTAGAGCCCTAGGCCAGTTTAGTTAATTGAAGTAAAAAAGGGGAAACCTTCTTTAGTAATTTTTCATAACTTTCAACAGCTAATATTCTCTTGCAAATTAAAAGCTCATATTTTGCATGATCTTCATTGCAAGAATTACCAATAGATTCAGATACCATTATCCAGTAGCCTAACAAGTACTATTCAGTAGTCCCACTGTTGTCAGGGAGAGCACTTGTTGTTTGTTACCAATTTTGGTAAAATTCTAGTTTAGCTACTTTTAGCTATGCTGAAAAGGAGTTAGGTTAGGAAAATGAAACTTTTGATGATGGGTCTACAGGTATCTCATTGGAAGGAATTTTGGAGTACTTACCTCATTTGCTTGGAAAAAATCTTGTCTAGGGGGGGGGGTAGCCAGTTCTGTAATGGAGGGGGGGGAGTTATAAGTGCTTCCTGGGGTCCTCTGAATATAGGTCTTTAGAAACTACTCATTTTATTTTTTGCTAAGACTTGATATTTAGCATTTTCCATGTTCTGCTTTTCTGTTAATATTATAGCATAATAATCACACTACTCTAATTCTAAATTCCTGAAAACACAAACAACATAAAAGCAAGTTGACACAAATTAGATCATGGTTAGGTAACAGCTTCTTGTTCTAAGAATTCAATTCAAAAGCTTAAAGTTGGGCAATATTAAATATCAAAGTTAGTAAAGTGGAGACCAGCTCATGATCAGAACAGCCCACATTTAGCCAAAGCAAATAATCTAAACATAAACACCTATGGGGATTTCTGGTGGATTATGAAAGCTCTAACAGATGACAGTGTATGTTTTTAGAATGCCTGGCCTTGATTAATACTTTAATCAAAAATATCAGATTGGATCATGATTTATGGTGATTAAATCTGAAATTTTATTCAACTTTGTCTGAAGGCCTACACCTAAATACAAATACTAGAAAATCTATAAACCCATGCTGTATTCTCTTATTATTTGCCTGTCTTTTGGCAGCTTCTGAGACGAGCTATCTTCACCAGTTTGCTGTTAGCATGTGTCTATCCTGTAGGATGGCAAAAATTCATATATTTGGCCACAATACTCAGGGCAGGTTTGGCATCCTGTACCAAGGTGTCCAAAAGTAGACTATACTTGTAAAAGCTGTGTAAACATGTTTGTAGGTTGAAGGCAAGTTCAAAACCCTAAACTTGATTAATTCGGATGTCATTAAACTTGCTACACCAGTAGGTGAATTGAATCAGTACGTGAATTTCCTTCAAGATAAAATGATTAGAAATAAAACAGAGGAGGAAAGAAAGAAACACAGCTGGGATCTAGAAGAAAAGAAAACAGAAGTTTTTTTCTGTCTCAGTCAATAAAAGTCAGTTAGATTGTCTAGAAGTGACAAGAGTGTCCCTAGAGGAATGCTGCAAGACAAAATGAAAAAAGTTGAAAAGCTGAATATCTCTACAAATCTGGACCAGAGTTGTTTTTTTGTTTTTTTTTCACCCTGTTAGAGCAGATGATAAATATTTACAGAGAAAATAAGAAAAATGACTAAAAACTTAATTCAAAATGATTGTTGGCATGAATTTCAACTGTTCTCCCCTATTATCACACAAAACCTGTAGATACTTATGCCCTTACTAAGAGTATAAAAATATTAAATAACTGGAAAGGCAAAGGTAGTGGAAACAGCAGAAGAATTGCAGGTAAATATTGTTACTGTGGTTTTATTGATTGCCTTAAAACTCATGAACAACGTGGCTTCTTTTCTATTCAGGTGGTCCCCCTCTGGAATAGCCTATCCAAGTCTACCATCCAAGCTGAGACTCCCCACTCCTTCAAGGCTGCAGTCAACAGGGACTGGGAGAGGGCTGAGTGGAGGCTGAACTGGGAAGCTAAGCCAACATAATTACATCACTCACCACCAGCAAGAACTACAGGAGGATCTACCACCTTATCTTGCTGGCAAATACGATTTAAGGTAATTTCAGGTAATAAAACTTATGATAGGCAACTGCTTTCAACCTTCACAGTGTAGGAGCTTTCTTTGACAATCTGGCCAAGTTAAACACATATTCAGATCACATGACACTTGGAATGTTGACAAGTTGGGTCTGAAAAACATCTACAAGCCAGGTAAGATCATTGCACAGCCAGATTAGAAGTAAGTAGAGAAGGTCATGTCAGCTGAAAGAGTTGACCACAATTTGAGCTAGCAGTGTCTATAAATTTTATTCAAAAGAGCTTTACTAGAAAACCACTATGATTGGCTCAGAAAATAAATGCCCCAATTTTATCCTCCACTGTATGAAGTGCTTTTCCCTATGCCTGATCTGTCAGTAAGTGAAGTAATGGTTTTCAATAGCCTTGAGCAGCTTGATGTAAATAAGTCAAAGGGACCAGATGGTGTTCATCCACATCTTCTTAAGGAGTGTTGAAAAGCTCTCAGTTACCCCTGTGCATGCTGCTCTGGGTATCCCTTCAAAATGGGGTAGTTCCCCATTTTTTTTTCATGATTGAAAAACATCTTATATAACCTTAATCCATAAAAAGGGACAAAGAGACTCAGCAGAAAATTATTGTCCTATAAGCATCACCTCTGCAGTTGTTAAGGTACTTGAGAGATTTGTTAATAAAGCTACTAATTAAACATCTATAGGTCAATAATATCCTTTCCACATCACAACATGGATTCAGATCTGGTAGATCTGTGGACACTAACCTCATCCAAACATATGAATTAGTGACTACACTGCTTGATAAGGGTTTTCCTGTTGACATGATTCTTCTTGATCTGTCCAAAGCATTCGACAAAGTTTGTCATGAATTTCTCATAATCAAATTGAGGGCTGCAGGTGTCAATGAAGGTGTTGTACAGTGGATTACAGGCTTCCTTTCTGAAAGATCACAAAGTGTCAGAGTTTTTGATTCACAAGGAACTCCTCATTTCTCTTCTCCCACAACTGTGTTAAGTGGTGTGCCCCAGGGCACTATTCTTGGACCAACACTTTTCAACTTATATGTTAACAAACTACCCACCCTTCTTTAAAATCTTATTACCCTTTATGCTGATGACTCAAAACTAGTTGGAAAAGCAGCTACTCCCTCTGACCAGCAATCAATTCAAACAGATCTTGAAGGACTAGGAAGATGGGCTAACATGTGGCTTCTGACTTTCAATGTTGACAAATGCCATGTAATCCATTTTGGCAAACACAACAAGCATTGTAAGTATTTCCTTCAAGACAACTTCCTTTCTGCTGTTTCTGATGAAAGAGATCTTGGGTTATTATAGATCACCAATTAAAGTTTAGCAGCCATGCTAAGTCTGTTTCATCTTCTGCAAATAAAACCCTTGATATCATAAAAAGAACCATCTCCAGCCGACACCCTAGAGTTCTTATGAAGTTATATTAGGCACTTGTACATCCATGCCTGGAGGTTGGAATGTCATTGGCAGGCCCTTTCTTCAAAAAAGATATGAAGTTGCTTGAGGATGTCCAGTGTCATGCCACTAAGATGGTTAGCAACATGAATAAATTTCCATATCAAGAAAGACTACATCATTTGAAGCTGCCAATGCTGACATACTGATGGAAAAGGGGTGACATTATTTTAACCAAAAAAATCCTCTCTAAAAACACCCTTCCCGGTCTCTTTGCATAGCCTTTGCATTCTGGTACTAGAGGACATTCATTGAAGCTCTCCATGCAGCATTCCACAAGTAGACATAGAAGCCACTTCTTCAGCCAAAGAATCATCAATATGTGGAGCCAGCTCTCTGAAGAAACAGTTTCTGCTACTTCAACTGACATGTTCAAGTCCCACCTTGATAGGGAATGGCTCTGCCAGGAGTTCCTTTACAATTGGGAAGCTGCAGATTCCTCCACAAGAGTCTAATCTAACAGCTGCAATCTACACCAAAAAAATTCTTTTTTTCATGGAGCATCACAAGGATGGATAATCCTTATATTGCTCCAAGCTGCAATTTAAGGTAATTTTTGTTTAACTTACAGAATTTTATTAATCAAGACAAACCCTTTAAATAGTCATCTATACTTCTGAAAATAGACAACCAGATCAGCTAATACTCCATTGAATTGCTTGATCTAGCTTAAAATAGCCTAATAGTGTTATACTTTTAATTGTCTTTACACTAGCCTACTGACAAACTACAGCCAGTAGAAAGGATGTTCATGGGGCCCTTTAAGGCTTACTGTAACCAGGAGGCCATAAGTTTGATAAATGTAAAACTATATTGGTGTATAACATTGCTGAGCTTCTGGGGAAAACATATCCAAAGGCTTTCAAGTGGAATTTGAATAGGTGGAGAAATATGAAAAGTCAGAAGTGCTCACTGACACCTCTGTGAAAGAATAAAAGAATACATAACAACTAGGATAAAAATGTAAGGTATCTGCCAAGAAAGCCATTGTCCAGGAAAAGAAGAAAGTCAGGGAAGTCAAAAGCCAAAAAGCATGTTTCTTGTAACAAGGAGTTCCAGTTGGAGAGATAATCCTGACATAAATGAGCCTGTATAGCCTATAACAACTCTTCAGACTACAGTATAGACATTGAAGACAAGCCCCTACTAGCATCTTCTAATTTGACACTGAAAAAGTCAATACTGGTGATAACATCTCTAAATGAGAAGCAAATGTCAGCAGATGATTTGTTAAAGGAGATTGTAGGGTACATACAAACCCCTTTCCAAAACACTCAACACAAATAATCAAAAGAAAAAACATGGATAAGTCAAAAGTGCTCACTGACCCCCCTATGAAAGAATAAACCACTGCTGAAATAAAAGCTATATCTACCAAAAAGCCATGTTCTTGAAAAGGAAGAAAGAGAAGTGAAAAGGCATGTTTCTTGTAAAAAGAATTGCAGAGATACACAAAAGATTCAGATAAAATCTTCTTAAGATGGGGAAAACTTCATATTCTACATTACTATCCTAGCTTACCCTGTTTTGCAGATGGCTTTTCCTCTCTTTCTTGTACCATATTTTTGTCACAGATTAATTTTTCAAGTATATTAGCGGCTTTAAAGCTTTAGTTTCTTCATTAAACTTAATAACACTGTTGCTGATATTTCAAAATAAAACACCCCCAAAATTTAAATGTGCCTATGTCGCTTTTCAGCTTTATATTTTACACAAGTTTCAACGTTTAAACTTGACTGCTGCTGCATTGGATTTTCTTGAGTTATCTGACATTCTCGTTAATTCAGATGGGACAAATTAAACAGCATGGTCTTGACTTTGCATATTTTACTTTTTTCTAAACCCTAATATTCCCAAATATACATGTTAATGTATTCCTGGTGCAAAACCCTAAGACGTAATAATAAATGACAGATATCCTTTGACTGGTTTCTAAACATGTCCGTGTTTTAAAATAAAAGCTGGGTGTATCTTTACAGACAAAAATTTTATTTTCTACAGCGGCCTAATAGAATTACTAAAAAGTAACGCAAAAAGTTATCTCAAAGACAAATATTTTCTTTTCTGAAAATCCAGTTTTTAGAGCAAAGCCCGATTGTTCCCATAAGCTAATTTTAAACAGTTTGTGGTAACTAATTATAAGTAAGGAGTGATCCAGCTCAGAAGTAACCGAAACTCTAAAAAACAGAATTTTTATACAAATAGATACATCAAAAGAATTGAATTTTATGCTGATTTTAAATATACGAGTCTTGTGAAGTTTTATTGTACCCATCAAAAGTTACAAGCGTGAGAAAATTTCTTTTATTTTTTAAAAAGGGGAAAGCAACCCGTCAAAGTCTTGGAATCTTAATGAAAATCATACCATCAGATTCAGCGCATCAAAGAACCCTACTATAGAGTTTTTGAGCTCCTTTCTGCAAAAATGTAAAAAAAAAATTGCCAGAAGATAGATCACGGATGCGTGTTTTTTAAACGTTTTTCACGACAGGAATAATTCCTGGCAAATACCACATTTTTCAGAATTAACCCCTCCCCCAGCTCCACCAAAGACAGTGGATGTGGTCCGGTTATGTCAGTCACGTATCCTAAACTTGTTTTTATTATTCTCATCCAGTTTCATCCTGATCTATCCGCTTTAAGTGTTTTCTAAGATTTCGGCCCCCCCCCCATGGATCCGGTTGAGATTTAAAATAAGAGATCTGAGTTACGAGGTCATTCTAAATATGAAGTTTCACGAAGATACGATTACTCCTTCGCAAGTTAAAAATACGGCATTTTTTTTATGTTTCAGAGTTAAAAAAAATAGAGCGCATCCTTTCTAATTATGTCAATCACGTATATAAGACTTATGCTTATTTTTCCCACCAAGTTTCATCCAGATCCCTCAAATCTAAGCTTTTTCAATGATTTTAGGTCCCCCCAAACTCCCCCTAATGTCACCAGATCCGATCGGGATTTAAAGTAAGAGCTTTGAGACACAATATCCTTGTAAATATCATATTTCAGTGAGATCCGATCACCCATACGTAAGTTAAAAATACCTCATTTTTTCTAAGTTTTAAGAATTAACACCCCCCCCCCCCGAAAAAAAAACTATCCCAAAGAGACCAGATGGGTTCTGGTTATGTAAATCATGTTTCTAGGACTTGTGCTTATTTTTCCCACCAAGTTTCATCCCGATCCCTCCACTCTAGGTGTTTTCCAAGATTTTCGGTTTCCCCCTCCCAACTCCTCCACAATGTCACCAGATCCGGTCGGGATTTAAAATGAGAGCTCTGAGACACGATATCCTTCCAAACATCAAATTTCATTAATATCTGATCAATCTTTCGTAAGTTTAAAATGCTTCATTTTTTATATTTTTTTCGAATTAACCGGCCCCCAAAAATTTTGGCACTTTATGACACTTGGTTAATACCAAGTGTCATAAAAACCATCAGAAATTAAATTTTTCTAACTGAAAGTAAGGAGCAAAATTAAAACTTAAAACTAAAAGAATTTATTATGTATGCGATGGGGCTCACCCCCTCGTCAATGTCTCGCTTTTTACGCTAATGTACTTTTAGTAATTTCAAAGAGCTATTTATTCCAATCTAAAAATTTTTGGAATTCAAGGGGCATTCTTAAAGAATTTGAACCAAATTCAAAATAAAGCGTAAATAGCGAGGTATTGACGAGGAGACCCCTTCATTTTACCTATATTAGGGAGTTATTCCCTTCTTCAGTACCTCACTCTTTGTGCTAAAGTTAGAATTTTATTAAGTAATGGCCCATATAAACAGCAATTTTTTTTGTGTTATTTTTTATCTATCTTAGCATATGAAGAGCTTGCCCCCTTCATAATACTTTTTACGCTAATTTTTGACTTGATGTTCCAACTATTTAAGAATGACTCCTGATACACAAAGACCGTTTAATTAAAATAATAAGCTTTTTACAAATTCACAAACGTTTTAGCGTAAAGAGCGAGGTACTGAAAAGGGGGTAACTCCATCATATACGTAATAACAGCCAAAAGAAAAATATGAGAAATTTGCGGCTCAAATAGTTAGTGGTAATGGATTGTAAATAAGGAGGGACCCAGCTAAATAGTAGCAGAAACTCTAAAAAAAAAATTCAAAAAAAAGATTTTGATACCAATAGGCTTATTAAAAGATTTGGTTGTTTATGCTGATTTCAAATATAAAACTTCACTAAATTTAATATTAGCCATCAAAGCTTACTTGCCTGAGAAAATTTTCCTGATTTTTAAAAAAGGGGAAACACCCCCTAAAATATGATTTTCTTACGGGTTAAAAGAATAATTTAGTAAATGATTCTTTTTTGGGATGGGTTGTATCATATTTTTTTTTCTACTTCAATCGCTATCAACTCGAAGAGAATTTTCAGCGTGTTTTATTTGGATGTCAATCTGATTAAATAAAAAAATCCAATCGGTCAAAAATTGATTACTGCGAAACAGCTAATTTCTTACCTGATTTTCAAATAAATGAATTTTTAATTACGTTACCATATAAGTCGGCACATATAGTCTATTATTTTAGACGTACAATAAAAACAAATAATCAGAAGTAATAAAAGTGTAGAAACTGAGTCAAAAAAATTTTGGTAAAAGGGCTCTCGATTTCAACAGGTGGCTTGAAAATTTACATAATATCTTTAACAATAGATATTAAGACGGTGTTGTGCATAGATAATTACGGTTCTGTCACATTTCGATGTAAATTCTCTATCCTATTGGAATTCTAGGAACTGGCGTTACTCTTTCTTTTTTTTTGTTTTCCAAGTTTGTTATATAATCGAGGACACAAGGCAAGAAGTTGAATTTTTTCTAATCACATTCCATAAGGGCACTACCCAGAGGATATTGACGCCTTACGCACCCTTTTACCCTTGTTGGTTCAGTTATTTTAATATAAAAGGCGCTATAGAATCTAAAAATAAAGTTGATAATATAATCGCAAAAATTGAGGCAAAATTCAACAGACATCTTTTCAATGCAATTTAGACACAAGAATCATTCTCCCACAAATTGGCAAGACCCTGTTATCATTCCTGATTCCAAGAAAGATGAAATAACTGAATATAAGAGATTCTACAATATATCCTTTATTAGTATACCAGCGAAGAACTTTGCTATTGTTCTCCTGAATCACTTTAGATCTGAAAAAAAAAACAAAAAAACAAAACAAACAATCAAGCTATGATCAGATCAGGCCTGAGATGCACTGGTTAGCTCTTTGCTCTGATATAGATCTTTGAAAAGAAGGTCAAACAACTAAAGCACTCTGTATTTAAATTTGTCACAACATTCAACTGGTATTCCTGTTGTGGGATAGGGATGACAATGTTGGAAAATGGAGTAATGCCCGAAACTGCTAGTTTACTGCAGGCATACTTCAAATACATATGACCCTGAACCATGTCAACACATAGATTTGTTTTGGTCTGATATTGAAATCGATATGAGGCTAGAATATATTTTCGTCCAAATGCTTTCATATTTATAATGGGCTGAATTTTGAAAAAAGCCATGCAAGGTTGTGGAGTAATTTTTTGGATTTAACCAGAGTTAACGTGAAAAAACAATTCCCTAGTAAAATGTTTAAAGCAAAGAATGAATAGGACTGAAGCTATAAGAACAAATTAACCCTGTTTTCTTTTATAAATAGTTTGTTGTGACACCGGTTTTGCAGTGGCACTTTATCGCTTACGCAAAGTAGCTGACGTTACGGAGTTTCAGTAAATTGATTTTAAATTGATTTTTTTTTTATTAGACTAATGCTTCCATAAGCTCCGTAACATGAACTTTTGTATACAATATTGAACTCCCAAAACAGTAACCAAACATTATCATTAAAATGTTACCATTCAACAAAAGGGAAGATTCTGGAGAAAGAAACGAAATTTGTGTATTTACTTTGACTCAAATAGTGATGAAAATTTAGTTTTGTTCGTAGTTTTTTCTGAGCGAAGTAGGAAAAAAAAATCAGAAATTGAAAAATCATTGCGTTGACATTGTCTATTATCAAGTAATCTAAGTCATTCATGTTTAGTTTAAACAATTCAAGTTACTTTAGGTTTTTATGTTGCTTACGTTACGGATCTTAAGCTAAAAATTTTCAATTTGTGAACAGCTTACGAAGACTCCTCTGGTGCAGTTATCGGGAGGAAAAACTGAAAAAGGTCGGTCAAAGAAATTACGACGTTAAAAAATATTATGTTTTTATTGACTTGAAGCTTACTATGTATGTAGGCAAGGAAACACAGGCTTCAATGAATAGAAATTGAAAGCTACGCTTTCGCCGATTCCTGACGTGCAAAATTCACCACACACTTTTTTGAAAAAATTGCCATTGGACATCGGAAAACACTCAAAATGTCCTCTTTGAAAGTAATGCCAATTGATCAAGATTCTAAGAGGTTGAAAAATTACTGCCATCAATTACGAATCTCTACTTCCTTCGATGCATTTATTAATTGTTGCCTCTCACATGATTTGAAAGCCACAATTTGTAGATTGATGATACTATTCCTAAAAAGATGCCGTTATGACTAGCTGCACATTGATTGTTATCAATTTGGAGACATTGGCAATCCTGTACCTTGACTGCCGGGAAACTTCAACCAGACAACTAGGCTATTCAGAGAACAAATTAGGCTAGGCTAGCTTATTTTCAGTATGAAAACTAGTCATCTAAAAAGGAGGCAAACTAATGATGATTTAGCGGATTCTTCATTGAAAAGTGAAGATGGTAAGTTGAGAATCATGAAATGACAAATGTAGGCTTCTAGAGTAGCCTATGCAGAAATTAAAATGACACAAGGCCTATCACTGAAACTAGGTTAAAAAGCATGGTATTGGGATAGAATACTTTTCGGTAAAATTCTAGTTAATTGACTTCCTGCTATCTCAGAAAAAGTTTAGGTTAGGAAAATGAAACTTTCAGGGATGAATCTACAGACTAAAGTATGTCCTGGGAAGGTATTTTGAAGCAACTTCCTCCACTTCTTCTCCCTCTAGAGGGCCCTGACCTTTGATGACCTTTAAAAATATGTGTGTTATAAAAGTGAAACCTTGCAAAATAGATCTTCTGCCTAATTGAAGTACAACAAAATTGTTTTCAGCTTCATAACTTTGCTCAACTCCATTTTATAAGGTTTCAAAGATATGCAAATACATTTCCTAAATTTTGAAAAAAAACATTGATATGGCTCAAAATTCTACTCAAATAACAGGAATTGCATTTTCAGAACTAAAGGCAGAGAAATGGCAACTAGTAGGCTAACTGAAAATTAAGGTAAAATGTTGTTTTGTCAAAATTTCAATAGGTATAGACCTGTCACATAGGCAAATTATAGGGCCCTCTAGAGGGAGAAGGAGTGGAGGTGGGTACTTTGAAATACCTTCCTGGGGCATACTTTGGCCTGTAGACTCATCCCTGAAAGTTTCATTTTCCTAACCTAAACCCTTTTTGAGATAGGAAGAAGTCAATTAACTAGAATTTTACCTACTTTTCTTTGGCATTTGGGAGAATATAAATAGGTTTTTAAATTGCCCCTATTTTACTGCATTAGTCTATGACACAATCAAAGTTTAGACCCAATTGCCATCTGGCTAGAGCAAGCTCAGTGGGAGTAATTTGTCATCATAAATTCAAAATGTGGTCTCTGTTTCAATAAGTAGTATGAAAAAAGTTATATTTAATATTTGCAAATTGTGTAATAAATATCAAGCCATAAAAGTTACATTTTAAAATCAGAAGACAATAAGCTTTGTGTTAATATATAAATAAAACTGAAAGAATATATGTATCAAATTAGAATAATTGGTATTTCAAAAAAGAGGTTCTTCTAAGTAAGTCAATAAACTAATAATTTCTAAGTGTTTGATCTTTACTATTATGATTTAATATCCTAGCCTAATACCCATATTGTTGCTTAATTTAGATTTTCAGCTATTCATTGGCATATACAATTCTTCTCAATCCATATTTGGTAATAAGATGTGAGGGTTTGAGTTTTACATAATTTTGCTCAATTGAATACTGTTATTTTACCCTAGTTTGAACACCAATGCTTGTGTGAAATTCAAGGCATTGATTTTTCTCCATCTTGAAAGGCAGTAGAGTTGTGTAAGTAAAGGTTCCTGGAAAGCATGTAGACCCTATAGTAGGGTAAATTTGCTGTTTGAAACATAGGGGCTCTAAATAGGGCAAACAATTTTGTCCTATAGAGGACTCATTAGCTGTCAATTGAAAACTTTGGTAATATTCTAGTTAAATGACTTCTTGCTATCTCAGAAAGGGGTTAGGTTAGGAAAATGAGACTTACAGGGATGTGTCTACAGGCTAAAGTATGTCCCAGGAAGGTATTTTGAAGTACCTACCTCCACCCCTTCTCTCTCTAGAGGACCCTGACCTTTGATGACCTTTAAAATATGTGTGTTATAAAAGTGAAACCTTGCAAAATAGATCTTCTGCTTAAATGAAGTACAATAAAATTGTTTTCATCTTCACAACTTTGCTCAATCCCAATTTATAAGGTTTAAAGATAAGCAAATACATTTCCTAAAATTTGAAAAAAATCATTGATATGACTCAAAATTCTACTCAAATAACAGGAATTGCATTTTCAGAACTAAAGGCAGAGAAAAAACAACTAGTAACTGAAAATTAAGGTAAAATGTTGTTTTGTCAAAATTTCAATAGGTCTACTTGTCATGTAGGCAAATTCTGGGGCCCTCCAGAGAGAGAAGGAGTGGAGATGGGTACATTAAAATACCTTCCCAGGATATACTTAGCCTCTAGACCCATCTCCAAAAGTTTCATTTTCCTAACCTAACTCCTTTCCAAGATAGCAAGAAGTCACTTGACTAGAATTTTACCCAAAACTTTAGATATGCAATCAATTAAAAGTTTTTGAAAGACTACTTTTTGAAATTCCCTATCGTATCCTATCCCTATCCTATTCCCTATCCTAGAGGCAGTAATGCTCTGAAGATTTGACTAATTTAGCTATGATAAAAGTGGATATATCACTTGATGCCTTTTTTTTGAAGTTTCTCACAACTTAAGGTAAAATTCTAGTTTAGTGAATTCTAACCCAACTTAATAATTATGTTTAGGACACATTACATCTTATTTAGTAACATAAATACTTACTCCAAAACAGGCTTCCGAAACAGATTCAGCATGCACGTCCACGTCGTCAGCATAGTCAAAATCCGTGATGGGGAAGGACAGGGTCGCTGGAGCACGTTTATACTTAACAAGGACTGTGCAATCGAGTTGACTTAAAAACCAATATACAGTTATGAAAACTCCTTTCTTGCCCAAGAGAAGCAAAACCTTCTCACACTCTATGCAGGTGATTCTAAGCTTATTGGGGTAGCATCATCTTGGGCAGAGGCTGCCTCAATCCAAGCCAGTCTCAACAAGCTAGATGACTAGGCTAGACAATGGCTACTTGAATTTAATTTAAGCAAATGTAAAGTTTTATATTTTGGCAATAAAAATCAAAAACATATTTACACCATGCAAAACCAAATAACTGGTCAAAGAGAACCCCTAGTTGCAGTTACAGAGGAAATATACCTGGGTGTCATAGTTGACTGCCAGTTTTGAAGTCATACTGAAAAGATTGTAGCTAGTGCAAACCATACTTCAGAGACAATTAAACAAAGATTCATGACTAAATCTCCACAAGCAATCACCAAGTTATACAAGAGTCTTGTCAGAATAAGGCTAGAAACTGGCATATGAATTGCATCTCCCTTCTACAAAGTGGACAAGGACATGATAGAGAAAGTACAGAGGAGAGCAACAAAGATAGTAGACAGGTGCCAACATCTTCCTTACCCAATGAGACTGCAAACTCTGGACTTATGCAGCATGACTTACTGAAGAAAAAGGGGTGACATAGGTGTAAGTGACAAAACTTACAAATTGATTCACAACAATCCAGTTTATTGTCTCTTCTTCATTGTTTCATCACAGCAGACAAGGGGTCATTCTAAGAAGCTCATAAAGGTCAACGCTCAGAGGAGACAACGCCATCACTTCCTAACCAACCAGGTTGTAGACCTGTGGAGCTGCCTGAGCAATCATACTGTTTCCAGTAAGACCATTGAAGAATACAAAGTCTCACTTGACAAGGAATGGAGGCTGGAATGGGACACCTTGGAGTCCCAGACCAGTGCATAAACCCTAGTCAATAAAACTAACTTAATATCCAAAACAATTCCAAATTGATCCACGTGGCAATTTTTGAAGAAATACTGAGCAATGCTACAGGATGGAAAATCCTTCAATTGCTCCAAGTTGCAATTTAACAAAATCTGCCAACAGATTTTACTAGGCTATGAAAACTACCAAGTAACATTGCTACTATGCTACCCCATTTTTTGTATAGCAGAACATAACTTGTATTTTGGCAATTTTTCTTTGAGCAAAAATTATTTTTATTGGTAAAAATGGCATTTTTAGACTAAATCTGTCAATATATTTGAAAACTGCTAAGTAGCATTGCTACTAAGCTACCCCACCTTTTGCACAGCAACTCCTGGATAAATATATTTATCACCAGTAAAAATTTCAGTATACCCAGTAACCATTTTTGTGAAATTTTATGGAAGATTTGCCCTTAACTGGTAGGATAGAGTATAAAATTAACTTGTGCACTTTTATTTTTGATATTTGTCAGTAACCCTAGGGGATACACCATTGTGGTCCCATGTAATCTTCAAATATCATACAAAGAATCTTTGGCAAATCATTTGACTTCTGTTGTCTATCCAGAAAGGAGAAGGAGATAAGGGGGTTCTGTTGTGGTTTTGTACCCCACCCAACCACTTATGCAGCAAAAAATTGAAAGTTTTCAAAGATTATTGTTTTCAATAAGTTCAAGGGGAAATTGTCGACTTCTTTTGCTCATTTCTAGGGATTAAAAAGTAAACTCCATGACAGCTCAAATTCAGATGGTTCTGGGCAAATTCAGCACTATTGTTAGCCAGCAGCATAGTTTGCACACTTCATTGAAAGCATCATGAAAATGTTTATATTAGGCTTGCTTATTGAATGTGGATTTATATTATTATAAATAGGTATCTTTGGAGTATAACAGTTTATTTATGAACTAATAGCATTTTTTGACAACTTTCCAAAACCTTAATCAGTGATAACTTTTTTTGGTTGTGAAAATAAACTATATTTGGGGACACTTTAATGACTCAAAATACAATTTGCCTCAGAATTAATTATTGAATTATGAAAAAGCATCAAGTGATATATTCACTGTCATCCTAACTATATTATGTTGCAAACTTCAAAATTACCAAATCATCTCCTATGGTTGGAAAGTTTTTAAGCATCTACCTTTGCTCTTACCCCTTAAAGGGGGCACTGACCTTTGAAAAAATTCATGTTACATAATTAAAACTAGTATAATTCTAAATGAGAGATATTTTGTGAAAATTTTATATTATGAAAATATAAAGGCTATAAGTAAGGCAGAGGATAAGTGAGCCAGCATCACTTAAGGTATTCCTAATATTCTTTTGAAATAAAATAATTATTCCACTTACAAATCCAATTTAAAGCCCTTTAATGATCCTAAAGCGTAACCTAATTCCTTATTTTTGGCACAGGAAAAAGGTTAAAAATTGTGGTTAAAAACCTGCAAGTCAATTTTAAATCAGTTCTTTCTACTTTGTATTTTCAACATTCATTAATGATAAACAATCAAATTCAGTAACCTTGCAATTAATAAACCCTTTATTTCTGGCATTTTGGACAATATTTAACAATACTTTGTTTTTTTGTTTTTGTGAACTGGTTTTTTTTTTTTTTTGAACTGGTTTGTGAACCTGTCACAACCATCAGACCTATATCTGATTGTTAAAAAATTTCAGATCTTCTGGATTTAAATATTATTTTAAATTGATTTGTAAAAACAGATTACAACAAAAGTAGACAAAATAATGTTATAAAGTAAGTATTTTTATTTATGTCTTTTTTAGGCTATTGCTAACCAAGATGGTATCCTACAGCTATGTACAGGATCGTAATAGGGAGGGGGTGCTTATGCAAGTGAAACAATTATTATGTCTTATTATTCTTGTTAACAGGTTTGTGAAAAAAAGTTTTACATATATTTTCCCTTTTTTGTGGCTCATTTTGATTGTGTAACAAGTATAATCAGAATGACCAAGACTTTCTGAAGGGCAGCACTTTGCAGAGAAAAGAGCTGCATTCACCTTGGAAACTGGAGGTTGCCAACTACTAACCTAAATGAAAAGCAAACTTTTTCTGATTGTGGGGTCTTATTGTTTTTTTTTTAGTTTCTCATTAATAGTTGGTTCAAAAGAGTGCATTGCATGGTATGTTCATGTTTTAGGTAATAAATCAATCAAGAAAGCCAAGATATTACCTTTCTTTGTCCTAACTCAATTATTTTTTAAGATAGGTAAAATACCTCATAATAGAGTTTTATAGTTTAATTACCAAATTTAGAACAGATAAAAGCAAGGGATGATTTTGATGCTATATTCCTCCCTCTCTCATATTGCTTGGGCATAGCAATGAGCTATAAATTATACAGGAGTTTGCTAAGGGAACATTCTCCTCTAATATTTTCAACCAGTTGGTAGAAAAAATTGAGTAGGTTGAAATGTGGCACAAAACACCACTATTTTCCTGGCTTTTTTTTAGGGTTAATGGGCTGATAGAAATATATGATGCAAGTTAATGATGAAAGGTGATTGATCTCAGTCAATAAAGAACAAAAAAAAAATAAAGTAATTTTGATTGCAATATTTCCATTCAGTTGGTATGACTAAAAAAAAAGAAGAAAAAAAGCATTCTCTGGATAAACAGGACCTCAGATTGTGTGCCTAAGTCTAGATTGAAATGGAAAGAAGGAGACTAAAAAAATATACTCCTTTTGCAATCTTATAGAAAATTAAACTGACAAATGATATTTACATATTTTTTAACATAACTGAAAAACTCTAAAACAACATTGGTCAAATGTTCCCTGTAAGTTTGACGTAATTGCATTCTAAGACCACACTGGCTATACATGACATATGAAAAAACCTATTCTCTGGTTAAACAGGCCTTCATATTGCATGCCTAAATATTGGTTGAAATGCAAGCAAGGTGGAAGAAACAATTCCTTTTGCAGTCTTGAAGAAAATTAAACTGACAATCAGATTTGCATGTTTTTTACATAATTAAAAAAAATACAACAATATTCGTCAAATATGTAAGTTTGGCATGAGTACATCCTAAGGTTACACTGGTCATATATGATGTATAGAATATATCATGTGTGTATTCGTATGTCCTGTGTTGCCAGTATGGTCGTAGAAGGTATTTACAATCAGTCAGTAAATAAGACGAGACAGTCAGTAAAATCCATTACACTCCCCCCAAAAATTTTAGCTAGTGACACTTCTGTTAGACATTTGGAGGATGTATTTGTTTCTGTAGCAAATATTCTATTTGGAAAGAGTGTTGAATTGGTAATTGAATTGCACTGATTGTTTCTTGTTATTATAGCTAGTTAAGGAAAGAACCTTGCACCACAATTACCCAAATAAATGTAAATTCTTGTTTTTCATTTCATTTTTCATTTTGGTAATTTAACACTTGGATAAATTTTAGTACACATTCAACACTTATTCCAGTTATAATAGTCCATACTATGACAACTCTATTTCAGCCATCTACGCATAATTTAGTTGTAGATGGCTATAAGAGTTAGCTGATTTTGTGGGTTTGCATGTTTTTGCTTATTATTTTCAACAACAATTGGTTCATAATCTTAATTTGAATCTTGTAACACCTCATGTCATTCTATGTTGTTTTCTTAAAAGTTCATACTGAATAAATCCTTATGCTAAAGTCAGACAAATGATAAATTAAACATTACTTTTTTTAATGATCTGAAGTGTGAATCATGGTTTAGATCCTATATCACATGATGTTTGATATATACTAGCAAATATTTTTTTGATGGCTCAATACCAGGCAAAACTGAATAAGTTGTGTCTTTCATAAGCACACATAGGTCCAACTCTTGACTAGTGGCATCAGAGGATTTTTCATAGAGGGTTGGGTTGTAAAAACACATTTTATATCGCTATTTTCTTGGATGGGTAAGGGAGGTGCCAACTGTCAGGAAACAGGTACCCCAGAAGGGGTATCCTATGTAAAGTTTGATCTTAGGTATGACTCCTGAGAGTGACATCAAAGGATTTGTCATAGAGGTTTGGGTAGTACAAAATACATTTTATATTACTAGTTTCTTGGATGGGGAAGGGAGGTGCCAACTGTCAGAAAACAGTTACCCCAGGAGGGGTACCCCATGTAAAGTATCATCTTAGGTCCAATTCCTGAGAGTGATATCAAAGAATTTGTCATAGAGGGTTGGTCAGTACAAAATACATTTTATATCACTATTTTCTTGGACAGGGGAGGGATATATCAACTGTCAGAAAACAATTACTCCAGGAGGCATATGCCACGTATTGTGCCAAGTCTGTTGCAAGTGGTAGAACTGCATGGCATACATGACACTTCGAGAGACACACAGGTGGCAGAAAGTGTGTACCCACTTAAGGGTCTTCTGGCTAATCTTCGGTGGAGGGTCCTTCTTTGTGAACAAACAGGTGCATTGATTGTTGTTTTGGATATTTAGGCTGATAATCTCTTCAGATAAATCAGTCTTTTCAGGAACTAAATAAAAAAAGGTTTTTTGATGAAATATGAAGTAACATGAAAGATAACACCCCATTTTATCTTACGAAAAACATGAAGCTGTGTAGAACAGACACTTTTTGCAAAAAAAGTGACTAAAACTAAAGCTAACAGCTGTATATTGAACAGCTGTTGAATACAGCTTTAACAACTGTATGTATATTCAAAAGTATATTCAACAGCTGTCTTTAAGTAAAAAAAAAAAAACCCTAAATGAACAAGGTAAAAAACATCCAATTAAATAAAGCCATAAAAAAAGAAAAAAAGAAGAGATTTTATAAAATTGAATCAAATCAACATAGTCTCAGCATCATAAATCCATGTAGGGTTGCCTAATAAATTAGTTTTAGAATTCATTTTTATTTTGAATGACTTTAATTTTGTTTTGTTTTTTATAATTTTTAACTCGTTTTTATTCTTTAGTATGAACAGCTGTTGGCTGCGGTTTGCGTAGTTTCTTCAAGGTTTATTAGTTTATTCCTGGTCACTAATTACTTTGCTAATTACTTGGCTAATGACTTTTGTTTATAACTCATTTTTCTTTTCTTTTTTCAGATGCAAGTAGTGACTTGAGGCTAAAGTATTTAAAGCTTTTAAATGACATAATTAGTAAGTATTTATTAATTGTATTGATATTCCTGTCAAAATTAATTTTCCTTACACCTTATATGTGCTTTAGCCTTCCTTCGCATAGCCTTTAACCTTTCTTTATCATTTGCGTCCTGTGTATTTTGTTTTTTGAAATGGCTAAAAAAATAAAAAATGCAAATGAATCAATGGAAATATGATCTACTTATATGCTGAAATTAGGTTAGGATTTGCCCTAGAGAAGTTCTAGCAGATCAAATTAGATGCCCATTTTACCCACCCTAATCTTGGTTAAGATCGTATCATTTAGCTTTGATTTATTTGCCAGAAAGTAACTTCCTAAATAATTAAGTATGCTAGAAATGCTCTTGGCAATAAAAGTTTTACCTTTGTACAATTCTGATGCAATCAAACTGAACTAAGTCGGTTTAGTGACTTGTAACTTTTTTCATTATAAAATGAAGCTCAGGGTGGATTGGTCAATATAAAGGAGGGTGGGATAAAATGTTTGTGTTTTTTTTTCGAGTTGCTCCTGTGAAATACAAAAAAGACAGCTTTCGTTGAAAATACCCCAAAAGGCTTTTTTTCAAAATCTACAGTGAGGGGTAAAAAGACAGCAAAGCTGCCTAAATTGACGTAAGAACTTAGGCTACCAGTAAACCCAAAAAAACTGATGGATCAGTTTTTTGAACCGCAATTTAAGCTTAAAATATTTTCGTAAAGCAAAGAAAACCGACATATCTGCAGGGATTTTTTTACAGTGCAGGCTCTAACCAGATACAAAATAAAAACGAAGTTAGATGATGCTGCTTTCCATCTGTTACCCTTTTTTAGGGGGGTTGCATCTTAAGATTTGTTCTCATGAACAGGGAAGTGTCCAATATTTTTATTTGGGGCGTTTTGACCATGAAACTTATGACAGATCCAAGAATCTTTCTAAAGTATTCAGGGGTGTCTATTAGAATCACAATTCTTCTTAAGAAATAACTAGATCTACATTGCATGGGCGATGTGAGATGTTGTGGCAACCTTCGTTCGGCTTTGCCCAGTAAAGTGTTGCGAGAGCAACACTTTGGTTTTGTTTTCTTGCTTTAATTAAATGCTGAAGTTGTTAATCTGTAAGGATCTTATAATAAATACTAGGTATACCAATTCGCAAGAGTTGAAAACCCCTCAATGCAACTGGAAAAGGTTGCAAACCCCTCATTGCTGAAGATGATTTTAGCCTAATAGCCGATTAATACTTACAAGTCCCCTACATGTCTTACCACTGGAACCAAATTGGTCTTACCATCAAATACACTGGAAACAAATAATAGGTACACCAACTAGCGAAAGTTGCGAACCCCTCATTGCCGAAGATAATTATAAGCTAACAGTCGACTGTTGCTTAAAACTCCCTTATATGTTTTACAATTGGTATCGGCCTATTTTTGGTTTCAGTATGTACCTTACTACTGAAGTTGTCAACCCCTTTAAACTTTCAAGCTGATATATCTCATAAAGGAATTTTTCTACCAAAAAATCGATGACATATACTTTGATCAGCTCATCAAGAGCTATCGACCGCCATCGAAAAAAATCTATCGTTCTTAGTTCAAAAGTTGACTTTTTTGCTGTAGGACAAGTTTCTAACATCATCACTTAGAAAGGAGCAAAGGATAATCTCTAATTTCTTTAGCAATGAGAAAACTTTTAATGTTTAAGAGGCACATCTGATAAGATTTCTATACCGCAATGCCAAGTTCAAAAACCGAATGATAAATTCAGCTGAAATCATTAACAGAATTTGGCCCCAGGCAAAAATTCTACGAAGCTTTCCAGAATGCAAAGTCATATTCATCAGTCTGGCCTAAGTTCAACACGTTCCGTAAAAACCGCAGAGGATAGACCCTTACCATTTTCTAGGAATAAGCTGAAACTGGGGTGCTAGAAACACGACAAACCCGAAATGTTGCTCTTGCAACACAACTAGGGTTAAATCACCAGCAACCCTGTTTATGGCCAATTTTTTATTAAAGCTGAAGCTGGATACCTGAAGCTAAAATAGTTTTTGCTGTTCTGGCAAAGTCTACATCCTACACTACATGATGGATGTTTGGCCAAATGCTTGTGTCAGAGTCCAGTATATTGGGGAAATTGCTAGCCATACACCGAGTTAATGCACATTTCATAAAGTGCATGCATGCCACAGCTGACCTTGTGTAACCACTTGTTTAGCATTTCCAACTGATCAACTTAACAAAAATTCTCTGTAGCAAGACCTTCCTTTTGTACAAAAGTATAATCAAAAGGAAAGGTATCACCTTTTTATAGATGTTTGTATACATTCTGTCGACATGTCTCTGACAAAAAAGAATAAATATTCTTGTTCGAAATTCTGTCTCCTCGTTTCTTTTGAAAATATGATCATGGATTAGCCCTTTGTGAGTTCTTTATGACCTTGCTTTTCTACTTGACTCTGTATATGCTTCTCCCCTTGCTTTGACCATCTGGACAGCATGACCTGTCAATGCAGTGTCAATGTATAAGAATCAAATATGAATCCAGGTGAAAAGAGGAAGGACAAGATCCCAAATTGGTTTCGATTTCAACTCCCCAATGAAGATTCAAGACGAAAATTTTTAACCCCAAATGGAATGCAATCACAATAATGTGGCAATGATGCAATCAAAATATATCACTAATTGTTGTAGAAAAAAATAGTAAACCTAAATGGGCTAGTAGCCTACATAAAGGCATCTATTTCAAAGAACAAAACAAAACTTTTATGAAAGCCTTCAAAATGACTATTTTGAAATTTGGCATTTCATTAGGAATTTGGAAATTTGGAATTTGGAAATTTGCAATTTTGGAATATTTTGAAATTTGTTCACATGGCAGCATGTGAACTCCAAATTTATATTTTTAGTTTCAAGTCATAAAAAAACTATATTTATGAGCTTCTTAGTGATTTATTTCCTGTAGCTATTTCTTATTGCACCCCCCCCCCTCCCCCACTATAAAAAATATTGTGCTCCTTAGACTTTTTCTTGGATTTCTAGTCTTATAGTGACTCCATGTTTCTATTGTTATAATTTCTGAAGGGCTTGCCAAGTAATCTTTCTAGATGGAAGAAGCAATTCTTTCAACTTGTTTTAGGTGGCTCCTTTTTAATAATATAATGGCATACCTGCTTGTTAATGTGTAATTCTTTTTCAAGATAAACGAGAAGAAATTGTCCAATTTGGAAGTGGACAGGCCATTCATGTCTTTGATGAAGCCAAGAAACTTGTCTCCCAAGGTTTGTACTTTTCTTTTTTAGATTTTATCTTAACCATTTGCTAAAGGTTGAAGTTAGGAGTCATATAAACCTTAAGACTTTCATATATTTTCCTTTGCTGTTTTTAATGTTAATTAAAAACATGTGTTCATTGGTGTCTTTGCACCAAGAATAGAATATTAGAAACTACACTGATGAAAATGGTCAAGCTTGGTTCTGAAGCGTGGATGCTCCGAAAAACGGATGAGAATTTATCTAGATGTTTCCAGAGAAATTGCTTATGGATTGTTTGGGGTACCTGACTGACTGGCCGTATCTGAAACTGCAAGCTGTATGAAAAATCTATATAAATCCTGCATTCTAGGCCTATAAAGGTTGAAAGGGTGAAGGTTGATGAGAGGAAGGTTGAAAGAGGATAGTGAAGGTTGTGAAGGTTGAGAAGGTGAAGAGGAAGGTTGAGATGGCTAGGACACGTTCTGCGGATCAAGGATGACAGATTGCCCAAGATAGTCCTTGTCAAGCAACTGATTAGGGCCAAACGTCCTTGTCCATCTCGTAAGGAAAGATTTAAGTCCAATGAAAACTTCTTGGGAGGATTAAAAAGGGAGACTTTGAATAGGCTGATGTGGTGGAGGAGCAGGTGTAGTCCTGGGAATGATTTAACCGGGGAGATTTAGTTAGTGGGGTGTATAAAATTCCTTGTTCTTGTGGAAAGTTTTATATAATCCTTCCGGTGTATGGAATTCCTTGTTCTTGCGAAAAGTTTTATATAATCCTTCTGGGAAGGATTTAACCCGGGGAGATTTAGTTAGTGGGGTGTACAAAATTCCTTGTTCTTGTGAAAGTTTTATATTGGTAGAACTCACCAACAATTTATTGAAAAATTTATTGAGCATCGCAACTCAATAGAAAAAACCTACAATTAAGCAAGCCTCCTTGAACTTTTGTTTGAGCTCTGGCTGAACATACATTCTTTCATCCTGAACAGTTTATACAGTTTGATGAGGCTACATCTATTTCTTATGATAGGTTGTTTTTTTTTTTCATTGGGCGAGGGAGGCTATGGAAATTAAAAAACATATGTTTTGCTAATCTTTCAATAGAGACACGGGGAATTTAAATATTGATCCAGTTTATGATTATCTTTTGAAAAATGAACCAATAGTCAATAAGGGAATTAAAATTTTACATAATCACCAGGGGACAAGATTACCTACTGGACCGAAAAGAGTTGTTTCAATATTTGCTAAAAAGAGGATTATTTTGTAACAGAATAGTTAACATAGTTTCAATTTTCATAATTTTTCCTCAGTTGCTTTGATGTTCTCTTTGAAGAAAATCTAATAGCTTCTTTCCTCTATGTGGATCAGTGGCGACAATAATTTTTATTTTTATTGGCGGTGGATTTATTAGTCTCGTTTGAGGTTTCTTTTGTTGAGTTTTATCTCTCTTTGTTGTTTATTTTTTCTTCTTGGACTTCAACATTTTGGTAGATCTGACCACTAAAATCATATTTTTATGAATATTGCATGCTTGAAACCGTTAAATTTTCCAAATATTGGGGATAGTGCCCCCCCAGTCCCGAACTGACGAGTGTATGTGTTGCGTCAAAACCAATGACCAATTTACGTACGTTTTTGACAGAGTGGGAAATTAAAAACCCTAATCGCAAAAACTTCACTTTGTTACAGGTTTTGATGCAATATCCCAGTGCCCTGTCAGAGTTGCCATGGTGAAAAAAGTTGCCCAGCGCCCTGGAGAAAAAAATTAGGCACATCAGGGTTTCAAGCTCTTTTTCGAAATTCTCGAAAATGTGAGTTTGCACTCTAATTTCGCTCCTAAGATAGACATTAATAGTATTTAACATTTCTTAGAAAAACTAGACATTGTTTTCAAATCTCGCGGTTTAATTTTCACTTAATAAAGGGGCTGGGAGGGAGAGCATTCGAGAGGGAGTTTTCATCATGCAAATAAGAGTTTTTAAACATGGAGATTTCACGATCTGATCGTGGAGATTTTACCATCAAGAGATTTCACCATCAAATATGGCTGTACGCAGTATGCTGGCGTCCCGGAAACGTTGTTGGCATCTCTCCAAAAGCTCAGAAAATGGGCTGACAAAGCGGCTGCAATCGATACCCGTTGGTCTAGTCTTTCAGTAAAAGGTTTTATTTTTTGTCAATGACTGTTTTTAGGATCTATAAATAATTGTTTTTGTAAAAATAAAATACTTATCTTATTTCTGTGCAAAGTCTAGCAACAATGAAGCTGTTAGCTCCTAGAAACTTTCAAAAATGATGTATATTATGGAATTTTTCTATACTAAAAAACTGCTTCTGTTTACATCTTTGGTATGAATGCAATGAGCAAATGTTTTACGATAATGTTTCGCTTGAAAGTTTAAAATAGTTCTGTTTATCTGCTCAGATATAGAACAAATTTTACGCTTAAGCGAGCAACAATTTTAAAGGTATTTAATTAATTATAGTTTTTTCCCTAAAATATCGGAAATTGCTTAAGGAACAAAAACCATAGAAATTAAATTGAGACTTATTATTATTTACATCAAGTAGTTTTTTCTATTGCTTTGGGACCTTGGGCCGCAAATTGCGAAAAACTCATGAGTATAGAAGGTTGTTAACTTTGTACTACGTCCCTGTAGCTTCCATTGCAATTAATTGTTCTAATGTCCTAATTGTTCTAATTTTTAAAAGTAAATAGCTTTAATTTTGGGGTGAAAGAGTGGGTCGGTATACATCCCTGGTTCCTCTCTAAGTTGTGTGGTCAGAAAACATGATATAAGTCGAAAACAGGGGCGGTTCCAGAAACACCAAAGGAGTTTCATATGTCCAAATTGTATTGCGAAATATGTATGTATAAATGCATAATATATATGCGCGATCTGCATCTTCCAAAAAAAAAGTTTTTGAATACGGGAATAGACAGGGCTGGAATTGCAGGTTTGTAAACTAAAGATATTAAATAAAAATTAAAATAAAGTAAATATATAAATAATAACAGAAATTATAGATTATGAAATAACAAAAATAATAATGGTAAAAAAATATTAAAAATAATAATTAAAAGTTATATGTAGTTTTTTATTCTTAATTTGTGGCTCCGGGTATTGAAGTATGATATGCCGCTAGTCTATTGCATCACTCTGTCACGTGGTTTTAAACGACTGTTGAATTTAGTACGTATTTGTTTTTTTATAAAGTTAAACAAGACTGCATGCTAGCCAGTATGAATTGTTTTGCTACATTCAGACCAACGAAGTTTTGAGAAGTATAGTATAGAAGTTTGTGACGTTTTATATTGTATTTTGAGTTAATCTTTTTGTATAATATATTTTGTGAAATTAAATTTTTATATTTAAAACGAAAATTTAAACATATTTTTTAATTTTTTTTTGCAGATATTTATGTATTATATTTTGAGTTAATCTATTTATAAAAGATATTTTGAAATTAAATATTTATATTTTAATAGCAAGTTCATACACATATTTAAATTATTTTTTTTTTTATATTTTTAGTTAAAGCAGCACCTGAATTTAATTTAGATGCTAAGCTGGTTTCGCAAATCGTCAATTTAGTTCGAGAGAAAGCACAGGTCTTCAACGCGAATATAGAGAAGTTTGATGTTGATGAATTCACTGATGCAGTGGTAAGTTACACCCTGTTGAAAGATGGGTCACTTTTTACGTAATGTGGGTAGCTTTTTTCATAATTTTCTTGGTAAATCCTGACGATGTTTTTGTTTTATAACCTCTCGACTAACTGAGTAGGTAGATTTTAGTTATAGGTGTTATCGAAATTTGTGATAGGAATTTATAATATATTAAAGAACTAATTCTAAGTAAAAAAAATTAAAAAAGTTTTACAGAAAATTAACAGAAAAACGCAATAGCGTTTTCCTGTAGGCATGTGTCAAGAGAAAATAATAATAATTCAATTTTACTATTTAATCATTGTTTTAAGTTTAAAACCTCAAATATAAAACCTTTTTATTACTAAAAAGGCTATTTCAATTCTCTGGCTCAATAATTTTAATAATTATTATTAATCATAATTATATTAGTAATTATAATAATCATTAAGTGGGGACTCTGTGAGAAGGAGTTAAGTTTTACCAAAACTTTCAAGCTTATAGTGTATTTGTGTATGTGGCGTATTCTACAATTTTCATTTAATGTACACCTACTAGTATATACAATATACAAATACAATTTAGGATATACAAATAAAACATAAAAATACAATTACTAATATACAACCATATACAAAATAAAGCATACAACTCAAAAACAAGTTTTTGTTGCGTAAATTCTGTCTATTGTTGTCATGATTGAATCGTGAAAAGAAGCATGCAGACGATATTCTTGGTTACAAACGGGATATTCTTGTTATTCATCCCATTTTTTCTTCGTTTGTTCGAACTTACCTCCTCCTCACTTTTTCTCCGTCCAAAAATTGCCCCCCTATAATAAAACTATATGTACCGGTGAACGGTTTTTTGCAAATGGTTTCTGGTGCGTTTTTAGAGCCAATTCGAGCGTTGTTCTCATCGTCTTTAATGATTTGAGCATGCCGCTGTGTCTTATTTTTGGTATATGCTTGACCGTCTTGGAATGTTTTCATATGATTTTCCAACAAAACGAAACCAAAGTTAGTTAATCCTACTGTTTGTACCATAGCTAAAACGGCTACAAATTTTACTGTTTTTTGTTTGTTTGTAATCTTTGTATGAAGAGACAGAAAAGACTGGGTCAGAAACTTTTTAGAACCTTCCCTCGCTGATGCAGCTTGCATAATTAACATTGCGGTACAATAGAAAGAAATGCTAAATTACTCTTGCGCAGGGGCACCGGATTCGTGAAAAGAGGCAAGCAGAAGGTATTCTTGTTTACAAACAAGCTCAACCGAACATTTTAACCAGTTAATTTAGCTGTAGCTTATCGTCGATCTATACAAGGATCAATTGGGTAAAATAGCTATTATGTTCAGTAGGGCTATTCAACAAATATATATTAGTAGCTATATCTATAAATCAAGTGATAAAAGTGACATTTTTACATCAGAAGAAAATAAGGATTCTATTGATGTCTTATTAGTCAACTAAGGAGTAAATATAACAAATAGCATAATATAGTTGGTTAATGATTTTTTTAAAGTCAATTAAATAATAATTTGAAGCTATTAGTCTTGAATAATGTTAATAATATTCATATATAATATCCATATTATAATGATAATATCCAAAATATAATAATATAAAAATAATGATGATATAAAAATTTTGTGAATAGCATAAATTTATGGCAGTGTTGGTGAACTTCTAGAGCTCCAAGATGATGTATATTTTTCGCTCATTTTCTGCTGATTTTTCACGCACGTTCATTATTCTCAAACTTGGCGCCAGCTGAGTGTAAAACCACCTAACTCCGTATGGAAATCTTTCCAACAAAAATTGAGTCCCCTGGGTTTTCTAATTTTGAAGACACATATTGTTGTGTATGTTTTCACTTAATCAATTAAAAAAACGGCTTTTATTTTTAGTGTCCTTGGTACTTAAAGCTAAGTATAAGAAGAAAAAAAAAGAAAAAAAAGCTTGATCTAATCTATCATTTTATTCATCTTCAAATTGGATACAGAAAAAATTTGATGCTAATGATTTCAGTGCGGCCTTCGAAGTCCACAGGCCGTAATACAATGAAAATATCACTAGGCAGAAACTATCAATCTTCAGATGTAATGATACACCACCAGGCGTAACAATCCAGAATCTGAGCCACTGCAATTCAACATTTAAAGACAATTCAGTCTTAGAAGTCCACAGGCCGTAATACAATGAAAATATCACTAGGCAGAAATTATCAATCTTCAGATGTAATGATACATCACCAGGCGTAACAATCCAGAATCTGAGCCACTGCAATTCAACATTTAAAGACAATTCAGTCTTAGAAGTCCACAGGCCGCAATGCAAGGAAAATATTACTTGAAAGGGAAACCAATCTTCAAATCTAATGATACACCACAAGGCATAGTAATCCAGATTATGAGTCATGGCGATTTAACGTTTAAAGACAATGTGACCTTAGAAGCCCACTGGTTACAATGCAAGGAAAAAGTCCAGATTCTGAGCCTTTGCAATTCAACTTTTAAAGACAATGCGGCCTTAAAAGTCCACAGGCCACAAAGGATGGAAAAATATCACTAGGAAGAAAAAATCAGTCATAACTCGTTAAAAATAATATACTCATGTCCTAGCAAATAGGGTAAACAATATAACTGACAGTCTCCATTTTACCACATTCAGACTTTTCACATTGACCTTGATTTGAGCATACTGACTAACTTTTTTATTTCTTATTTTAAGATTCTTTTGTTTCTTATAGGCAAGCAAAATAAGTGGTAGCCTTAATTTGTCGCAATCAGAAAGCTTGACCTATACTGACGAGCAACTTATTGCATATGCAGGAAGTATTGGACACATAATAAATCGTACTCATGGCCTAAAATCAATGATTGGAACTTTTGAACTGGACGCTGTAACACCGCCTGTAAAAGAGCGAGGAAAACGGCAAAAGCAAACGATTGCTCCGGAGAAAAAACCTGAAAAGGTGAGTTCTAAGTGCGTGTTTGAGCATACCGGGATTAATTATCCACCCAGCCTGATTACTCATCCTTTGTGTAAGTGACACCAGAGCTTACAGAGATTGCTACTAAAAAAGGTATGGATTACTGGTCGGCAAGGCTGTATCCAGGGTTGAATTTAAATTGACCTAAATTTGAGGATTTTAAAAATAGGCGCTGCAGGCAGCCAATAATGTGTTTTAACATGTGCAGCAACAAAATCAAAAGGAAATATTATATAGTTATTATATACCAAGTTTGTATTTGGTTATCTCTTCCAATGAAAAAGAAAGAACAAAAGGAAGAAATGAAAAATGAATAAAACAAAGAGAGAAGTAAACAAGGATGATTTTCAGCCAGTAAATAAATGAGAGAAACAAAGTTAGTATTTCAGCAAAGACCCCAGATAAGCTGTCTCCAATCTTAAAAAAGAAATATCTTCGTTGGTTTCTCTTTTTGTTTTCTTTGTTTTATCGTTCTTTGTTTTCTCATAGGTCATTTATAGCCAGTGTGGTCTCAGAGCGTGTTTACGTTATCTTCTCTAATTAATATTATGAATCTTTTCTATGGTCATTTCTCTCGCACCTAGAAGATCAGGTTCTGGAAAAGCTGATAAGCTTTAAAGAGCTTTTTGTAGAAAACTTACCTGCAATTGATATTCACCTACACTCAGCCAGCAGGTTAGGATGGGATCGGATGGTTCTCAAAATAGGGGTCATATCACGTTTTAGTAAATTTTCTTTAAATGACTCTTTTCTTACATTCTTTAGATGAATGGGATACTTTACTGTGCATGCAAATAGATATATAAATAATATATTTATATTAAAAAGTATTCCTATCATAAGCCCCGAAGAGCCGAATTTGCATTTCGGAGTCATAAAAACAATATAAGCAAAAAGGGAAATAAAAAAATCACGACAACTAAAAAGCTAACAAACTATGCCAAAACAATTCCTTAGTCAAGATAATTAAACTGCAAAATATTAACAAGTTGAAAAGATAAAAACTGATAAAACTAAAAAAAGAATCGAATAATATATACATTAATAAAGTTTAAAAAATAAAATATAAAAACAAGCAAACGAACCTAAAACTTGGTTATCACCAGTGCCAAAAAATAAAAACGAAAACTAGCGGTTTATTTGATCAGTATTAAAGCGACAAACGTTTTTTTCATATTTGGTAAAGCAAAGAATGGGGACAAGTTGGGAACGGATTTAGAAACAGTTCATGGTAGGATGTATCTGTGTTGGGAGTGTCTTTAGGATACTTTTTTTTTCGTGCGATATTTGCATCGCGATGAATATAGCCAAGATTCTATTCCAGAAGAGTGGTGAAGGCGAGGGGGCGATAAAACTGCTCTAAAATCTTTATAAATATGTTATTACTTTTTTCTATATATTTTGCTAGTTTTTGGAGTACTAAGAACGCTTTCCCCCTTCACCTAGGTCAAAGATCCTCTGGTCCTAGGTCAAAGACTATCTGTTCCAAATTGCGCCCTATCGAGAACCTATCCCGTCAATAGCTCAAATGTGTCCTTGAATTTAATCTTTCTTTGTGTTTTGAACTTCAAATGAAACTGTAAAAATTTAATGACGGAATAGAGAAATTAATATCATGCGCGATTAAATATAGTAATTTTGACGTTGTTGGTGTTAAATTATTCTTACTAAACTGAATGGTCTTTGTTTTGATACAGGTAGCACTGTAGTCTCTGTAAAACTTACGTCTGCTTTGTGGGCCAATGTTTGACCAACTAACCAGCCAAATCAGCCAAGTCTTGAACATAGCCTAGACTGATATCCACGCATGAAGAGGGGGATGAGGTGGAGTGCGGTTAAACTGAAAGCAACTCTTCAATGAATCATCTTTTCGTGGAGATTTTCAGATTGCGGTTTGCGTCAAGAAATACAATCAGTCAGTATAACAAATGTTTCAAAACAAAACAATAAATACACTATTTATTAAAGGGTTGTATTATACATATGTAGGAAACTCGGGCGAACGTTCTTTCATACCGCATATATTTTGTTTCTATGTCTATTAGCTTCGGGACTGGCCCCGCTACAACCCTTTGAGGTTGTTTGGGGATAGAATCTGAGGAAGCATATCACGGTATTTATTGTTAACTAGAAAATTTTGTCTTTTCCAAAATCCATACTCAGGTTCAGCCTTCTTTGGCTCAGCAAAATTAACTAAAACTTAACTAACAGTTCTGAATATGGAATTTCCGAGCCATGGGAACCAATAACTAGAGTACGTTTCTGAATTTTTTAACACGGCCTAAAATGCCGTGTTAAATTATGCTGTAAAAAAAAAGAAAAAAATTACCGTTCAAATTCTTTTTCTTCACATTACCCCAGAAACCTCATGCCAATTTGAATGAACGAGTGACATTCATTCAACGCAAAAAAAAAGTTTTCTATTTATATTTTCTATGTTTAAGACCTAAAAAAGACTAAAAATGCCACGCCGGGGTAGCTTGCTCTAAAAGCGACAAAGTTAGAAAATAAATTGAAGTTTTTTAATATAATCGTTTACCAATTTCACATTCGCTCTCTGTATAATTGTATAGAAGTCCCCTCTCTCTACTACCTGGGTATAGCCATATGCCCGACTCTTTAAGTTTTTTGATTTTGTCGTTACGAATTATTTTGGCCCCTATTTCGATAACAGTCCATTTTATCCCTCTCCTGAACGAAAAAATATGATATGTCATGATGTGATATTTATTGAAGCTTTTATGTGCCATAGGCCACGGTTGAATACAATTTTATGTGCTACAGCTGATACAAAATACAACAGCACAAGAATTATGAGCAAAGACACTTCTTTAAACCTTTTTAAATCAATTTACTCTATTAACAGATTACAGACAATGGTCCATATGTGGCATAATTGTACCCACCTATAGACCCTGTAAAACATCTTATCTCTCAGTATAACCTCTACCGTTCCTCCGTCGTATACCACTCCCAAAAATTTCCCCCTTCCGACCATTTAATTTTTCATAAAAGCCCAAAAATGAATTAAATCATCCTTTCCATCTTCACACATTTGGCAAAATCAAAGAGCTATCTTAGACTTCACCCTTCCCAGATACTTTCTCTTGTCACCAAATGGTCCCCTCCCCCTGCTGATATTATTCACTTTATTCCCCCTTTATTAGTCCTTGCCTTAAAATAAATTTCATCCCCTCGTGCTTCCACAATCGTAGGTGCTGTTATATCACAATACTGTTTCCGGATTTCATGGCTCTCTAAAATAATCTTTAACTGGTTGGATACCCCCTCACCCCTTCTAACCCTAACCCTTTCCCGTATATAATATAATAGCAAAATCCTTAGTTCGTTTCATTTAGAAAATTACTATTTTTGAATTTTAATACTCGCTCCTGATTTAATTACTTACTTACTTGTAGCTGTGGCTGGAATCAGGTGTTTCCACCTTCCCCGGCATCAAGGATCTTCGAGACCGGTTTAAACCACGTAGTGCCGTATGCTGCCAGCTGCTTTGCAAGTGGGAGCCATTGGGTTGCACACCCTCGACCGAACTTTCTGAACCCCCCAATAGGTTCAAGATCGGATTTAACCAAGTTTCAATAGCGTTTCCGCTCTCCTCCTTGGTGTTTCTTCCATGAGCTAAGGGGCTCAGCTAGGAGCATTTGGCGAGGCATGTACTCTGTTGGCCTCCGTAAGACTTGGCCCAACTGGTTCAGTCGACGCTCCTTGATCTTGATGAGAACGCGTCTCTTGATACCCCGGTTTAATTACATCCCAATTAAAACTGCTCTAAGAGAAGAATCGATAAGCCGAGTCCGTTGTCTGGTGATTTCTTGAATTAATTTGAGAGTAAAATCAACTTGATGGAAATGAATAAAAACTTGAGAGCCATGGCTTAATAGAGTAAAGCCAAGACAGATGGTCTCTGTGATAGACAAAGCTGCCCTACCTTTGTCAGAAGTATATTTTTCAGAACTGGTATAACTATTATAACAACAGTCCTTCGAATATTTCAGATACAACTTCCCTGTCTTTTCTTTTCTACCTGATAGTCTAATTACAGAAATCTCTTTATGATATTTTGTGTCATTAATGTTATATTACTACTACTTCTAACAACTCACCACAGCACCAAGCCACATAAGGTCAACATGGCTACGCACGCTCCTATTCCATCCTAGTTTATTCAAAGCCTCCCTCTGTGCACCATTCCAAGAAGTAGCATTATATTGTTTTGTTATATTGGCTATACTGAGCAGCAAAAAACAACGAACTTCAAAACTATGTTTAAAGATTAATAAGTTAAAAGATCAAAATAATAGACATCTTAATTAAAATTAAAATAATAATAGTAATGAAATAAGAATGAAAATAACCAAAAAATGAAAATTAAATTGTAAAGTTCAAAAATTTAAAGTTAAAAACACTAAAATAAAGTTGGTGATTGAAGATTAGTAGCATGTTGAGTCCGATGTAGTGAATTATGTTATAAAAAGTGGCCCCGTCACTCACAACAAAACTTCATTTTGTGCTCTCCAAAATAATTTTTCTTTTTTCCTGTGCTAACTCTTGTATTTTTCACATTTTTGCTGGCGTGATAGTAAAGATTTACCGTTGGAATACAAGAAATTAAACTTGTGTTTATTGATGTTTTTTTTTAAGACTTTAGGTGGAACGAGTACAGCCAAGACCACAGAAGAGTATGTTAAGCATATTTTCAAGAATTTGAAAAAAGTCAACCGACCTGTCAATTATTTTGAGTTTCTTCTTGACCCGAAGTCCTTTGCGAGATCCGTAGAGAACATTTTCCATTTTTCGTTTCTAATTAGAGATACCGTCGCAAAAATCGAATTAGGTAAGATATTTCACAAGTTTCCCTGAGTTCGGTTTCTGACTTGCTGCCCTTGAAGAAATTATGTGTTCAGCAGGTAGTGTTTAAAAAAATCCACAAAAAAGAAGAATGATTAAAGAAAAAAGTTTTAACGTAGTGGAGTAATATAGCTGAGGATTATGACCAGGGTTGCCAACCGGTGAGAATAAAATCACTAGGTTTTAGTGATTTTGTGGTTGATCTAGTGGGTTTCTCCAATAATCTGGTGATTTTTGTGCTGATTAAGTATCTTTTTTGTTTAGGCAATATAAAAATTACTAGAAGTAGTGGTAAATCACTAAGGGTAGCAACCTTGATGATGGCAGGTGTTAACAGGTTGACAGATATGCTATCTATGAACTCTTTCGTCCATAGTATCAGAAAGGATGAACTTGTAAAAATGGCGGGAAGACACTAGCCACCATAGTTAGCATAGTTAGCCACCACATGGTTAGCTGTAAAGTAAGTTATTTGAACATGTTTAGATGAGTCGTGTGCGATATTATATCTTATCTGGCACCTGTACAGGAGACAGGGATTCTTGGACGCGATTCCCGAAGAAGGGTAATTTTCCGTGGAAGAGGATTTTTCTGTTTTGGTGAATTTTACTAAAAAAAAGAAGCAGTGCCCGGCAGGAGACTTAAGTCAAGTAGGCCAAGAATTTTACTCAAGGGGGAGGGAATTTTCTGCGTGGGAATAAGCTAAAAATTTGGCCGTGCACTCGAAATTTTAGTGTTTTACGATTTTGTATATTTTTTTCACATTTCGCTTTTCTTTTGTGAATTATTGCTGAACTGTCATAAAATAATTTCTGGTTAAAATGTTTTGTGTTTTTTTTTTTTTATTATTAATCCCTGTGTCCATATTGTCAGACTTTTTTTCTTAAATAATGAACTAGGTAAACTCTTATGATCAAATAAAATAGGTGATGCGAAGTATAATAGGTTCCTCCTCTGATATTTTACTTTCACAAGCTTTTATTGAGCCCTGGTCAAATAATTCGTAGTAACGAATTGTAAGTAAGGAGCAAAGCAGCTCGTCACGTGTGAAGATTGGGAAGCTCGTCACATGTTGAGAGTGATCCTAGAAGATCGGGAGAGGGCTCGTTTAGGGGGGAAATCAAAACACAAACGCTCAAGTAATGGCCTGCATGTGGAAAAAAATCCAACCGATTTTAACTTCCCCGACGATATTGCTATCATGGCCAGGCCATGATTTCCCAATAGGCCCACTAGGCTTGGGCCCAGGGGTGCACAATGCCAGGGGGTGCGATAAATTGTCACTGAGAGATTTTTGTCTCAACAAAAACTGAATTGATGTGATTAATCATCAAAGTGCCAGGTACACTCCGCCGCCGCGCTGCCTATTCACAAAAAAATAATTTTAAAACAATACAGGAATTCTGTGGGCACTTATAAACTTTCAAATGTCTCCCAATAATGACAGCTGAGAGTTTGGTATCATCTCTTTGTTTCGTTACTTTTGGCTCATCAGTTACGTTCTGTTCAGTGCTTCCACTATCCCGGATTTTCGGGGATTTCCCCGAAAATCTCGCAGAAGCGGAGTGGCAAAAACGTTTGAGCCTAGAAGCATCAAAGCTTTAAATTCGGCCCTATAGCTAGCGCCTCCCCCTCGCAAGAACATTTTTGCCCAAAGTTGTTCGGTCAAACTTATGAGATAGCAATTTTGTTCAGCATAGCTGAAAGGTCCAATAACTGTGACTTTGGGGATAAGATAACCCCCACAGCCCGTGGGGAGAGGGCTGTAAGTTGCAAAATTTACCTATTGTTTACATACAGTATTAGTTATTAGGAAGTGTAAACATTTTTTGTGTAGGGGGATTTTTATGGTGTGGAAAGGGAAGTTTATGGGGGGAATTTTCAATGAGAAATTTTACTGTGGGGAGGAGGGGATTCTTTTTATTGGTTCTTCTTTGTCTTTGCACACTAAATATAACTGGCGGGGATATCCTGGGGTAATTTTTCAGGGGGATTGGAGTTGTCTGGAGGTTTTTTTCATGAGTGCGGGAATTTTTCATGAAGGAATTTCCTGCGGGAGCAACTTCCCACTGGTGGTGCGGCTATTTCCATTAAAAATTTTCAACGGAGGGGAAATCCGACATGATTTGAACAGGGAAGCTGTATTTTTTGGCGTTATTTTCCATTGGGTCTTTTCAACTGAAAATAAGGAGCAACATTAAAACTTAAAACGAGCAGAAATAATTTCATGCTTGAGGGGGAGGCTGTCCCCTCAAAGTTTGACTTTTTGTCCCAGTTCTTTAAGAACGACTCCTGAAACGCAAGGGCCGTTTGATTAGAATAAGATATTGTTCTTAAAATTATAAAATACTTTTGCGTGAAAATAAGGTATTGAGGAGGGATGAACCCGCTCCCATACGGAGTGATATCTATTCGTTTTAATTTTTAATGTTGCTTCTTGCTTTCAATTGAAAAATATATTTTTTTAATTTAATTCCATAGACAAATTGAAGGTATTGCAAAAGTAACCAGTGACAAAAGTGAGCAAGGTGGTGTTGAATATTGCTCGTTGACCAAGCAAACCTATGTCGTAGTTTTGTGTAGTTTATTAAATAAAAAAAAACAAGTTTTTTCAACTGAAAGTAAGGAGTGACATCAAAACTTAAAACGCACAGAAATTACTTCGTATATGAAAGAGGCTGCTTCCTCATCAACGCCCCGCTCTTTACGCTAAAGTTTGACTCTTTCTCTCAATTCTTCTTTCTAAAACAGTAAAAAACTTTAGCGTAAAGAGCGGGGCGTTGATGAGGAAGCAGCCTCTTTCATATACGAAGTAATTTCTGTGCGTTTTAAGTTTTGATGTCACTCCTTACTTTCAGTTGAAAAAACTTGTTTTTTTTTATTTAATTTCTGAACGTTTTTGAATCAATGCATGTTTTGATTTTGGCTCTCCGCAGAGGAATAATCAAAACGAAATTTGCATATTTTTTTTTTGGATCAATGGCTTTCTCATAATTTTGATCGAATGATTTTGAGAAAAAAAGAGCGGGGGACGAAGCCTAGTTGCCCCCCGATTTTTTGGTTAATTAAAAAGGCAACTAGAACTTTTAATTTTTTACGAATCTTTTTATTGGTAAAAGATTTACGTAACTTATAAATTAGCTTACGTAAAGAACTTTTGTATTCTCATGTTTTTATTACATATATGAGGGGATTCGCCCCATCGTCAGTACCTCGCTCTTTACACTAAAGCTTAAATTTTATCCCAATTCATTAAGAATGACCCCCTGAATCACAAAAGCCGTAGAATAAGTAGTTGAAATTACCGAAAATACTTTAGCGTAAAGAGCGAGGTATTAGAAGGAGGTGAGCCCCTCATATGGGTAATAATTTCTGTTTGTTTTAAGTTTTATTGCTGTTCCTTACTTCCAGCTGAAAAAGCTTTTTCACTTTTATTTTTTAATTGTTTTTTTTAAATAATGCTAGTAAATCCTGCTCTCCCTTCATGGAAATTTTCTTCTCCCATTACAAATTCTCGAAGGAAAGTTCCCCTAGCATATCCCCCTCTTCTCAACCCCTCCCCCAAACCAAAAAAATCCTCCTGAAAACGCCTGTATACTTCCCAATAACCATTACTATATGTAAGCACAGGTCAAAGTTTGTAACTTGTTGCCCCTCCCACGGGGACTGTGGGGGAGTAAGTCGTCCCCAAAGACATAGTTATAAGGTTTTTCGACTACGCTGAATAAAATGGCTATCTCAGAATTTTGATCCGTTGACTTTGGGAAAATAATAAGCGTGGGAGGGGGCCTAGGTGCCCTCCAATTTTTTTGGTCACTTAAAAAGGGCACTAGAACTTTTCATTTCCGTTAGAATGAGCCCTCTTGCAACATTCTAGGACAACTGGGTCGATACGATCACCCCTGGGGGAAAAAAAAAACAAAAAAACAAATAAACACGCATCCGTGATCTGCCTTCTGGCAAAAAATGCAAAATTCCACATTTTTGTAGATAGGAGCTCGAAACTTCTACAGTAGGGTTCTCTGATACGCTGAATCTGATGGTGTGATTTTCGTTAAGATTCTATGACTTTTAGGGGGCGTTTCCCCCTATTTTCTAAAATAACGCAAATTTTCTCAGGCTCGTAACTTTTGATGGGTAAGACTAAACTTGATGAAACTTAAATATTTAAAACCAGCATTAAAATGCGATTCTTTTGATGTAGCTAATGGTATCAAAATTCCATCTTTTAGAGTTTTGGTTACTATTGAGCCGGGTCGCTCCTTACTACAGTTCGTTACCACGAACTGTTTGAAAACAGTTATTTTCATTTTCTTTTTCCTTTTTACGTCTGGTGGTTAAAGTATCGATGATTTATTCCCGATTTACTTTACGACCCGCTACTGTGAAATAGTTTCCTCTAGTTTTTAAGTGAGGGCACAAAGCCTTATTAGTATTTCACACTATGATGTAATTTTCTTTGTTTAGTGGTTAAGTTACGTCACGTTAATTAAAATTTTACCCTTAAACAGGCTCATGCTAGGCGGGCATAAAATTCTTAAAACATCATAATCATCGTCCGAAATCATCACAATCATCATATGCAAACTATTCAATATTAAAAATATAAACGGAAATTAAGCTTCAAATTATTTTTTATCATTTTATATTTTATATTTAATTATATTTTATATTATTTTTTAAGCTTTAGTGATTGCTCATGGGGAAATCTCATTTTGTTACTACTGTAACGAGTTGTACATAATGTGACAGAAGGTTACATAGCTCAAGATTCAGTGTAGAGCTCGAGTCTACTTGACACCAGGGTTGCCATCTGTAGCATGAAAATGCTATTTTAGTATCATTTCATTATGTGTAGCACTGTAGAATGTCCTCAGGGTTACCACCTGTAGAGCGAAAGTGCTATTTAAGCACTACTATCCCTTTTTTACGTTACTTTAAACTAACGTTTTTTTAAATGTTACTATCCTTATTTTTTTAACAGTGTAGCAAATGAGCAGAATTTTTGACCGTAGAACGTCCTCAGGGTTACCACATTTGGAGTGAAAGTGCTATTTAAGCAATACTATCCTTTTATCGCTACTTTAAACTAACGTTACTTTTCTTTTCTTCTTTTTTTAACGCTACTAACCTTATTCTTTTTAACAGCGTTGTAAATGAGCGGAATTTTGTAATAACAAAGAGTCGGTGAATCGGAAAAACAAACAAGAGCTAAGAGCTCATATGGCACTTGTGACGAGACGAGAAGAGCTAAGAGCCAAGAGATCATATGGTATGAACTCTAACAAAATTCTATGAATCAATAGATTGATTTAAAAAGGGAAATAAGAGGCTTAATGCCGGTCAAGATTTAAAATAAGAGCTCTGAGTCACAATGTCCTTCTAAATATCAAAATTCATTAAGATCCGATCACCCACTCGTAAGTTATAAATACCTGATTTTTTCAAATTTTTCCTCTCCCTTTAGCCCCCCAGATAGTCAAATCTGGGAAGACGACTTTATCAAGTCAAATTGTGCAGCTCCCTGACACGCCTACCAATTTTCATCGCCCTAGCACGTCCAGAAGCACCGAACTCGCCAAATCACTGAACCCCTCCCCCCAACTCCCCCAAAGAGAGCGAATCCAGTACGATTCTGTCAATCACGTATCAAGGACATTTATTTATTCTATCCACCAAGCTTCATCCCGATTCCTCAACTCCCGCCAATGTCCAAAGATCTGGTCGGGATTTGAAATAAGAGCTCTGAGACATGAATTCCTTCTAAAATCGAATTTCATTTTGATCCATTCATCTATTCGTAAGATAAAAATACCCCAATTTTCATGTTTTCCAAGAATTCCGGTTTCCCCCTCCAACTCCCCCGAATGTCACAGGATCTGGTCGGAATTTGAAATTAGAACTTTAAAGCACAAGATCCTTCTAAATATCAAATTTCATTAAGATCTTGTCACCCTTTCGTAAGTTACAAATACCTCAATTTTCAAAATTACCCCCCCCCCCCCCAATTCCACCAAAGAGACCAGATCCGGTCCAGTTATGTCAGTCACGTATCTTAGACATGTTTCTATTCTTCCCATCCAGTTTCATCCCGATCTCACCGCTTTAAGTATTTTCTAAGATTTCTGCCCCCCCCCCCCCCCCCCAACTGCCCCCCCAACGATGCTTGATCCGGTTGAGATTTAAAATAAGATATCTGAGTTACGAGGTCCTTCTAAATATGAAGTTCCATGAAGATCTAATCTCTCCTTCGTAAGTTAAAAATACGTCATTTTTTCTTATTTTTCAGAATTACCCCCCCCCCCAATTGAGCGGATCCGTTCCAATTATGTAAATCACGTATTCAAGACTTCTGCTTATTTTTCCAACCAAGTTTCAGCCAGATCCCTCCAATCTAAGCGTTTTCCATCATTTTAGGTTTCCCCGCCCCAAACTTCCCCCAATTTCACCTTATCCGGTCAGGATTTAAAATAAGAGCTTTGAGACACGATATCCTTCTAAATATCAAATTTCATGGAGATCCAATCACCCGTTCGTAAGTTAAAAATACCTCATTTTTATGGCACTTGTTCTAATTTTTCAGAATTAACCCCCCCCCCCAACTACCCCAAAGAGAGCGGATCCGTTCTGGTTATGTCAATCATGTATCTAGGACTCGTGATTATTTTTCCCACCAGGTTTCATCCCGATCCCTCCACTCTAAGTGTTTTCCAAGTTTTAGGTTTCCCCCTCCCAACCCCCTCCCCCCAAATGTCACCAGATCCGGTCGGGTTTCAAATAAGAGCTCTGAGCCACGATATCCTTCTAAATATCAAATTTCATTGAGATCCGATCACCCGTTCGTAAGTTAAAAATACCTCATTTTTTCTAATTTTTCAGAAATAACCCCCCCAACTACCCCAAAGAGAGCGGACCCGTTCCGTTTATGTCAATCGTCTATCTAGGACTAGTGTTTATTTTTCCCACCATGTTTCATCCCGATCCCTCCACTCCAAGTGTTTTCCAAGTTTTAGGTTTCCTTCACCCAACTCACCGCCCCCGTCACCAGATCCGGTCGGGGTTTAAAATAAGAGCTCTGAGACACGATATGCTTCTAAACATCAAATTTCATTGAGATCCGATCACCCGTTTGTAAGTTAAAAATACCTCATTTTTTCTAATTACCCCCCCCCAACTACCCCAAAGAGAGCGGATCCGTTCCGATTATGTCAATCATGTATCTGGGACTTGTGCTTATTTTTCCCATCAATTTTCATCCCGATCCCTCCACTCTAAGTGTTTTCCAAGATTTTAGGTTTTCCCCCCTCCAACTCCCCCCAATGTCATCAGGTTCGGTCTGGATTTGAAATAAGAGCTCTAAGACACAATATCATTCCAAACATCAAATTTCATTAAGATCCAATCACCCGCTCAAAAATTAAAAATACCTCATTTTTTCTATTTTTTCCGAATTAATCGGCCCCCCACTCTCCCCTCCCAGATGGTCAAATCGGGAAAACAACTATTTCTAGTTTAATCTGGTCCGGTCCCTGATACGCCTGCCAAATTTCATCGTCCTAGCTTACCTGGAAGTGCCTAAAGTAGCAAAACCGCGACTTTAGGTTTCCCCCCTCCAACTCCCCCCAGTGTGATCAGATCCGGCCGGGATTTAAAATAAAAGCTCTGAGACACAATATCATTCCAAACATCAAATTTCATTAAGATCCAATCTCCCGCTCATAAGTTAAAAATACATCATTTTTTCTATTTTTTGCGAATTAACCGGCCCCCCACTCCCCCTCCCCCAAATGGTCAAATTGGGAAAACGACTATTTCTAATTTAATCTGGTCTGGTCCCTGATACGCTTGCCAAATCTCATCGTCTAAAAGTAGCCTAAAGTAGCAAAACCGGGACCGACAGAATTGGCGATTGCTATTTGTCACTTGGATAATACCAAGTGCCATAAAAATCCTTTAGGAAAAGAACAAGCAAGTAGGAGATTTATAAATAAAAATATGGACTAAATTAGGATTAAAAATTATAAACAAAATTATGATTTACAAATAAAAATTAAAATTATAAGAAAAACAAAGATAGGCCCTGCTCAGAAATGGATTAAAATTGCTAGCCTATGCTAAGTGGACATATTAAAGATAGCATCGTTAAAATGTTTATTGCTAAAAGCTGAGCCTTTTTTTTGTATTAAGCCTTATAGACTTGAAAGGGATTCAGGAGACGATCGATCTTACTCCAGAAAAAGCTTTAAAAAAAACACTATTTTTAATTTCTTTTTTACATCTTTGACTTTCACTTGTCTTTACCCAGTGGAAATGCGGTAGTGGTGAGAGGGGGGGGGGGGAGGGGGCTTGGAAATTTATGGGAAGTTGAAGTATTCCTGAATCACGATTCTGACGATTAAAATATTCATTTGATATCAGGCTGATTCTAGGATTGTCTCGAAGAAATAAGATAGATGTCGAGGTAGAAATTGATTCCTTCATGACTTTTTCAGTAATCTTTCTTTTTATTTTTCTCTGTTTTATTATTGTTCTGACTTGAAAATCTTCCATTAATAGAAACTGTTCTCTATTCACATATAAATAGACAAATTAACAAATGAAGGTGATTCAAAATTGAGATGCTTGCTGCTTTACAACCTGCCTTGTAAACTAAACAAAAGGAGGTCTAAAAAATAATAAAATAAAAAGACATATACTAAGAACCTATAAAATGCACATTTACATTACACATTTATCTAAGTGGAGAGTTTTTACTGACTTAGTTAGAGCGATGTAAAAGAATGATATATTTCTTGCAAAAAAATCGATTTCTAGTGCTCAAACTAAGCGAGTTCAATCGTTTTGGATATCTCTTTTTCATGAGAAAAGAGCTGTATTTTAGAGAGAAAAATCTTTACAAGAGTCTCTTCATGGCTTTACGACTTAATTGGTTGATCCTGCTACTAGTAATAATGAAAACTTGCTGCATTGCATCACTAACAAAGCTAATATTTGTCTCATAGTTACCTACTTTTGATAAGAATAATCTAATGGAAACTGTATTAACAGCGCATTTTTCTCGCTATTCTTGCTCCATGGATGTAGCGCTCCTAGGGGAGTAGCCTTTCCCTGGAAGTAACACTTAACAATAAGCGAATAAAATGGTTTGAAGAAGATTTCCCCCAAACATCCAGTCTTTATGATATCCTACTTCCGCCAGTACATCTTCCCTCTTGGGTTGCAGGAACGTGTTAAAAAAGCGGAGATGAGTGCATCGTAGGGTACTCATGGGACTACACTCTCCTTCTCGATCATGTATGTTGTAACCGTTTATTTGTTTTTGGACGCGTTGATTTTAAACTCAACGCGTTTCGCCTTCGCGTTGATTTCATCAAGGGGTTGTTGTAGTCGTTTCTTGAAATTCTCGAGGATAGCAATATTGTCGGAGAAGTTAAGATGAGTTGGATTTTTTTTTTCGCATTCAGGCCATTAATTGATCGTTTGTGGTTCTCATTATGTAGTCGATGATTGCCATTAACAGGATTCCTTAGTGAGTATTCGGAAGGGAAATATGAGGTCCGCTTTGGAGCAGTTAGGTCAGAAGTCATGTTCTTTGTCTGGTAACAATTTACAGATTGAGGCCGGAAAGTGATTTTTACAGCCACTTTTCTGGGACCAAAAACCAAGTAGGATCATCTCTAATGGGGTGGGAATAAAGTCACCAGAAAGGTTCTAAAAGAAGTTGGTACTTCATGGAAATGAGTAAAAAGTGAGGGTTAATTGAGTAGAGTGGGATATTGCACAGCCTTATTGGTGTTAGGCCTTTTGATTATGGGATTAGTTATTAATAATAGTAGCAGTGGTTGTGATAAAGATATACGACATTACGTATCATAATATATAGGCTGATTTTTACTCCATTAGGCACAGTATCAGCCTTCTCAGCTGTTCTGATCAAATGATTCTGGTGCGAAAAAGTTTCAAAAGAGTTTCAACCCCCTGAATTTTTGAGCGCCCCAATAAATTCTAGTATATGTTCTTGAATAATGAGTTTCCGTCATCTATTTTTAAATTGTGTGCATTGTTTCACCCGCTAAACATTGTGTCGTTTCAAATGTTCTGAGCTTTGTATTCTTTTACTATATGAGTTAATATCTTGTTTTTGTTTTTTGTATTCAACGCCATCCTGCTGCCGGCAGCAGCGCCATCTTCCCACTCGGGTTGCATTTAAAAGAGCTGAGATTTGACTATTGGCGGCGTAGGGTACTCATGGGACTTTCCCCTCTTTCTTGATCCTGCAGGTTGCCACTGGAAGATTGTATTGGGAGTTCCAAGGTTCCCCATCTCAAAACATGGCCCAGATATTATTATTGACGTTGGTGAGCGGTTGGTTGATTACTTTTCAGATTTTAAAGTTTGAGACTCGAGCTTTCTAGTGGATATTTGGGATTCTTTGAAGATGTCCATTTTAAAGGCCAGGATCCGATGCTCTTACTCTCCATTACTATGCAATGATTCGTTTGTGTGCGCCAGAATTGGCTGAACGTGGCTATTGGTTAGTTTAAGTATGACGTAAAATGAAAAGACGTATGATCATCTGATTCTCTTTATCCTGTTGAAAGCTCCACTTACTTAGTTTATATGGGAAGTTAATTCTTTCTGCAATGATAAGTGTTTGCAATTATACTTCCCAGTTATTTAAGTTTAACCGCTTGTTTTAACTCCTCATTACCGCCCTTAATCTGAAGTGATAAGTTCGGTATCGCCATCTATTTGTTTCTGGACGCGTTGATTTTAGGCCCAATGCGTTTCGCCTTCTTGTTGATTTCTCCAATGGGTTGTTGTAGGCGTTCCTTAAAATTCTCGAGGACAGCAATATCGTGTTAGGTCTTCAGATGTACAGATACAAGCCTGAGCATTCAGATAGATAGTGGAGACTATTTTTTATGTTCTTCAATGGCATAATGAGAAAATATCTTCTAAAGGCTTTCTATTTTGAGAGAGTCAAATACTTTCTCAAATTCGATGAATATCATGTAAAGTTTAGGTTGCCATTCACAGGATTCCTTAGCGAGCATTCGGAAGGTAAATATGAGGTCTGCGCTGGAGTGGTTAAGTCTGAAGCCATGTTGTTTGTCTCTCAGCTTGTCATGCAATTTAGATTTACATTGAATACATTTGAGAATAATGTGAGGAACTTGTTTCCCAGGTATAGAAAACTAGCTTATCCCGCGCCAGTTGTCGTGTAAGGATGCATCGCCTTTTTTGAAAAGTCCAATCTAAAGGGACCTTCTTCGAGGAACAGCAAAGGGTAGCAAAGAGAGCAGCCATTCAGACCTCAAAGGTCATATCGAACATTTCGTCACTTCAGTTGCGATTCTATTTTCACCAGGTGCTTTATTCTTCTTCGGTTTCTTGGAGGCTTCGGAGATTTGTTCGGCTGTTGGTGCATCAGAAGTAATGTCAAGCGAGAACAGTGGTTCCGTTGGAATCCTAATTTCCTCTGTTGGCGGTGAACACTTTAGAGCTTTTTCGAGATGTAGTGTCCATACTTACTTGAAACTTTCTGGGTCAGCTACTAGATTTCCATATTCGCCTCTTGGCGGTCCTTGAGAGTTGAAATTCTTGCCGGCACTTTCTTTCGCTGTCATTGAAAGGTGTGGCTGTCTTCTCTTTTTGTAGCACGATATTCAGTTTTTTCTTCTTAAGATGCCATCACATGTGGCGCATGGTTGACGTGTAAGATGCCACCCATAGGGATTGTACTCATATTTTCCTTTTTAATATGATTTTACTGACATTAGGAATCTAGTTAATTTTGGAATGGCAACAGAGGCAGACAGACAACGTTGTCAAATAATCGTTTGGGACGCACGGTGTACAGTAGTATAGCTAGGACGAATCTCTTTTTTGGTACTAACCTCGAAACCCATTAACTGGTTTCAAAATGAACTTGATAATGGCAATATATCTTGTGCTGACGTTTAAGGATTGGGGAGAAGGTTAGAATCAGCGCTTTAGTTTCCTGTCAACTTTCCTGTTTAAGATATAGTCATATTAAGGTATGTGTTTTCTATGAAAGAAGCGATTTCGTGTCGAGCCTGCAGCTATAACTTGCACCAAAGGACAAGATATCATTAGATTCATTTCTATCTATTCACTGTGCTATGTCCATTTTTCGACACCTTATAATAAGTTTTCAACTTATTTTTAATCTAAAATAACTTGTCCACCAAACTTCAAGTATATGACCTGGTAATGAATAGAACTGAATCTCAGATATTATAGCACAATTTTCGCCTGTCGTTGAGACATTAAGACGGTAGGAGAGCAGAAGAATAGCATACCAACACTTTCAAAGGGAACACGAACCTTAGTGATTTGGTTGCCAATTCAGTTCTATAAAAGAAACGATAAAAAATACTGAAAAATATGTATTACTGGATCTGAATGTACTTAAGTACATTTTAGTATTGCGTTACGAAACAGATTTAAGAAAAAAATTGATATTCACCGCCTTTTTTCTCCATTTCTTGTTCTTAGGCATTAACCCATCCTTATTTTTAGAAAAAGTTTCATTTTAAATAAGAGCTAATCAAGACCTTCTAGACTAAATCTAGAAAAAGCTAAAGCTAAGTTCTTGACTACGAGAGGATTCACATACGATCTCTTCTCCAAAAAGCTGAAAGTATCCGTCAGTACACTAAACATCCACCTGACAAACTTAGATAAATGTCAAACCTTGCTAAAGATATCAAAACTAATTGCCGTCGGGACTCAATGTGTTTTTCTTAACCTTTAGATGAGAATGGCATCCCCATGATTGACCTGGTTCCGCAAGAAGAGAAAGAGGCATTAACTACCCAAGCAGTTGCTGCTGAGCCTAATCAGTTTGTCATGAGTATGGATATGGATGATTGGCAGGTAATTTGTGCGAGTATTTATCTTATACGCATATTTGTTTTATCTATTCTTTACTTGAATAACGTGTACAAGCTGTAAAAATAATATTTGTCTTTCCATCTTTAAATCTGGTCCTGTGGTCATCATAAGCCCCGTGGATAGTAAGGTCAGTATTAAATTGAGTGATGCATAGCCCTGACGAGGATAAACTGGGTGTAAAAGATTGGAGCTGTTCCAATATTACGAGATTATTTGGGCTCTCCGTTCCTTCATAAGCTAATTCTTCCGTCCCTATCCCCGAAAAGGAAATCCTGCTTGTGTGGCCTCATAGTGGCGTCAGGGGGAGCATTCACTAGTTTTCCTAATTAGAACCGTAACTGCAATTAATGCTGAAGGGCGACTTGAGGAGTGGCGCCCCCCGAGGAAACTATAGCCTAGTAAATGACACAGCATTTGCACTTAATTTTGTTAATTGAATAATTCTTCTTGGTTTTGTTTTTTTGGTTGGCCCTATTTGGGCTGAAAACCTCTTCCTATCTAAATTATCCATTACGAACTACTAACCCATATTGATATAATGTTTTAAAGACGTATGTAAGGAGTCGGAGCTAATAGGATTGGGAATGTTTGTGCAGGATTTTGACTCTTGTTGATAGAAGAGCATTGCCAAGTGTGGAAACCATGGTGTTACCATGATTGACCCAGGATTGGACAAAGTCCACAGCTCAAATGAACCGTGATATTTTCATTAAATTTCTCAGAAATTAGTTTTGCTGTTCATATATTATTTTTTCATCTTTGTCATACGTAATGTTTTATTTTGCTTAGAAATAGATCGCGCCACAGAAAATACTTTGTTTTATGGTGCCAAAGATCAGATCCAAACGGGGCCAAAAGACGGGGTAATGCTGAGATAGCCAATCGATTTCTCACGATTTAAGATCCCTAACTGAAGTCTGTAGTCACTTTTGAAAATCTAGATTAAAAGCGGACTTATTTCACCTTTTGGAGAGCCAATCTTTGCTTGTTTATAGTAAAAGCTATACTCCTACTTACCGTTTACGGTTTTTGGCGCGTTGTGTACCATGGTTTTGCTTTTATGGTTTTGGTGGCTGAACGGGACAAATAACAAAGATGCTGACAACAAGGTTACGAGTTACTAATGTTATCAGAGAATAAAAAAAAAAGGTCTGTTTTGAAATTCTTGATAAAAGTCCGTGTATCGATTTGTATTTAAGCGAAATTTTCATTTCGTTTCAGGATCTTATCACACTCTTTAGAGTATCGAAGTCAATGTTTCCGCCGTTGTAAAGGAATAAATATGTGACAGATGAAAGTACAACTTTCTGCCCATGTTTTTCTATTTCTAGTGTTAGTTTTTTACTTGATTTGAACTGTTTGATTATTGAAATTAAAGATATGGCTTAAATTATAGTTATTTGAGAGCAACCCGATGCACCTTTAAATTGATTTCTGTATTCATTTAAAAATTGCCAAAAGAAAAGATTTAATTTTATCCTCAGATCGATACTATTTCAGTCGAGCTAATCAATGGTGATATCTTTCTTATGAAGTGATGGTTCTCGCCTCTCTTGCTCCTGGGGGAAAATCTTGATTAGAGCCCCGCTTCTGTGTCCCTCAAAATTCCCAAACCAAATCTTAACAAAACGTTCATTTATTTAAAAAAAATATTTTCAATTAATTAAATAATAATTTATTATTTAAATTATTTAATAATGTTAATTATTTGATTATTATTATAAAATTATTATTGACTGATTTTATTAATTAATTGTTTTCATTTATTATTTGCGCCCTGAAATCTATTCTGATAAAAATAAATTTGAAAATTATTATGACCGTTCGATTGTTTATTTGAAATTTTGCGCTCTTAAATTTCTACGCCCAGTGCAAGTGCCCACTGTGTTCCATCCTAAAACCGCTTTTGTCCTTGTGTCTCCCTCACCCTCATGTGCGTAGGCGGGACAATTACATGTCGTTTTATACACTCCAAAATAATGCTTAAAAAGATGATTCTTTGGCCTAGTATTTTTCATGTGGGGTCTTCCTTTTGCTCCAAATTTTAGAAAACATATTTTGAAAGCATTTTGTATTTTTAAATTTATTTTACAAGTTCATCTATTTATATAGTCTTTCAAGTTTCGATTTGAAATTTGATATTAATTAATATTTTCTCAATTGTTGCTACTGAGCCATTGAGTTCTGGCCCTCGTGCGCCAAAAGGCAGAATTTGATCCCCCCCCCCCTCCCTCCCTGATGTCCTACAGCATTTTTGGCCCAAATTTTAACAAAATTTTCATTTATTAATAAAGTCATTTTTAATTTATTAATCAATTAATAATGTATTTTTAATTATTTAAATTATTATTTATTTTTCATTATTATTTATTATTTAATTTATTATTCGTTCACAATTCATTAATCAATTTATTATTTAATTATTATTCTAATTTAATTATTATTATTTTTTGTGAATTAACCAATAATTCTGTTAATTTATTAACTGCCCTCTCTACTTACCTTTAATATAAATAAAATTTAAAAAATTACAAAATAAATTACAAACATTAGATTATTTATTTGAAATCTTGTGCACCTAAAACCACCTCTATACCAAGCTCTCCAAGCCACCTCTGTGCCATCTCATCACCTGTAGAAGGAAGATAAAGATAATACAGTGGTAGTAGAAACCAATCCATACGGATTTTTTCAGTTAATGGTTCTTCATTTTTACAAGCTTCATAAGGTCTGTCTAGTGAATAACCGAAGCGTCTTTCCTGTTGGAACCAGGTGACGGTAATAATTCTAAGGTAAATATGGTAAGCAATGGTAAATAATGACTAAAAAGCAAATAAACTTCATCTACATTGAGATAAATAATGCTTGGCTCGTATTTTTATTTGATTTTTTGCTCGAACTTCGGTAAGAAAAAAAAAATGGTCACAGAGTGGCAGTCTTTTCAGAATAAAAAATCCAACATCGTCTCAACTTTCCTTGACTATTGAAAAAAAAGAAGACTAAATCCCATCATTTAAGGACTTGTCATTTTGTCTTCTGTAAATTTAAATAAAAGTGAATGTCTTTTCACATTTCAAAGTGTTTTTCAAATATATTTGTTGATTGCTTAGAGGAGGGAGGGCAAATTCGTCTTTTTTTAATTTTGTTTAATGAGAATACAAAAGAAAACACATTTTTAATGAAAATCCTCCCACAATAGGTATTCAAAATATAGGGGAAGGGGCGAAAAACCCATGGGTTATATCCACTTGTCCTAATGTGTAAAAAAGCAGCCCTTTCGGGGTGCTTTAATAAAGAACGACGAGCCTTAATGCTTTTTTCCGACTTCGTTTTGTAAGGGAGGTCGTAGAAACTTTGGAGGGCTTAATTGATTGAAAACTTAAACTTCTAGTGCCCTTTTCAAGGGTCGATTGTAACTGGATTAAGGAAGATGCAACTTTTTCACGTAAAACTGTATTTTTTGGTATTTATGTACTTTAAAAGAGAGAATTTTACGATAGCCAATTGATTTTTTATGGTCTATGTCTTTAACCAAAAGGCTTACAGTCCCCCAGATTGAAAAAAAAAATTCTACAGTATGATCAGATTCGACAGTATAACGCGAATACCGTAATGAGTTCCGTATTAATCTATAAATCGTCAGCTGATATTAATAAACAACGTAAATGAACTATCAACTCTACTTTTCACAGGAAAAAATTCATAAAAATTCTCTAGGCCTATTGAAACTAAGAAGAATAGGATGGAACACAAGTCTAGTAAATGTCAACTTCGCAAGCTTTTAGAATGAGACAGACAAACAACATACGAAAGAAATTATTAAATGTCATATTGACAACAAATAGTGAGGGGATAACAAAATTAAGTCAGTTTCAAACTCGAAAAGTACAAAATTTCCAGAATGTTAATATCAAGGGTTGTAGAGGCATTGGCTGTTATGGCCTCTCTTGTGCCCTGAGCAAAACATTGATTAGCGCCCCTCCCTTTGTCTTCCACATAATTTTCAGTCCAAATTAAAAAAAATAAATTATTTATTAACAAAATTATTTTCAGTTTATTTATTAAATAATTATTTATTTTTACTTAATTTTTATTATTTAAATTACTAAATCGTATTATTTTTAATTTATTCGTAAATAATTTGTTAATTATTTCCATTTTTAACTGGACCCTGAACTATATTTAAATAAAAATGAAATTTCAAAATTATAAAATGGTTATAACCGTTAGATTATTAATTTGAAATCTTGCGCCCCAAAAATTTATCCGTCCGGGGCAAGAGCCCCCTTTGCCTCCTGCTCCCTGAAACCCTCAATGCAGAGGTTACCAGTGAGAAGATGTTATTTTAGCTCCTATAAAAAGGTTGCAACAAGCCAAGAAACTTGAAAAAAGGACATTTTTAATATTTCAGTATCTAACAGTGGTTGAATATCAACAATCCTCCTCGTTTTAAAATAAGTCACAACAACAAAAAACAAACAATAACTTCAAATTTCTGAAATTTAGTCGAGTCTGCTAGAGGGATTGAGGCAAAGCTTCACTCAATGAAGACGAGGGCGAAATCGTGTTTTCAGTACGCTTTCTTTGAACTCCGTATCTTCCATGCTTCTAACAATTGTTTAGCGAAATACAGAGAAAGAAAATGAACTTGAAGGGCCACTACCACAAAACAGTACCACAAGATTCCATAAGGGTAACCCTGAAACACAAAAATTAAGTTAACCAAATTTTGTTTTTCATTTATGTACAAATCAAATTCAAACAAATCTATTGAGAAGCTAAATTAGCTTCTCAATAGATTTGCTAGACGAGAGGCTTCCGCAGCAATCCTTTCAAAGATATCATTGACAAAGCTATTCATGATGCTCATTGCCTTGCTAGAAACACCGGTGTCAGGATGCACTTGCTTGAGAACTTTGTAAATGTAAATGGCGTAGCTTTCCTTCCTCTTTCGTTTCCTTTTCTTATCAGTTTTACTGATATTTTTCTGCGCCTTACCAGCTTTCTTTGCTGCTTTTCCTGAAGTTTTTGGAGCCATGGTTAGGTGATACCTTAACGAAATCCAATTGTCAAATGAATAGCGTTTACAAAATTGGACCCGTTTATATACCAACTACAGTTCGCGCACAATTCTTTTATCAGAGGAACTCAGTTTGCTGGCCGGAGTATAAATTGTTTGCGCTTTCAAGAATAGACATCATTTTCAATTTGTTCGTTATTGAGAAGAGTCCAAGTGAATTTTATAATCTAGAAACCATGTCAGGAAGAGGAAAAGGTGGAAAAGTGAAGGGAAAGGCAAAGTCCCGTTCAAACAGGGCAGGTCTCCAATTCCCAGTGGGAAGGATCCACCGTCTTCTAAGAAAGGGCAACTATGCGGAGCGAGTTGGTGCAGGGGCACCCGTTTACCTTGCAGCGGTGATGGAGTATTTGGCTGCCGAGGTCCTTGAGCTTGCTGGTAATGCTGCACGAGATAACAAAAAAACTCGTATCATTCCTCGTCACCTTCAGCTAGCCATTAGAAACGATGAAGAACTGAACAAGCTACTGTCGGGGGTTACCATTGCCCAAGGAGGCGTTTTGCCCAATATTCAAGCAGTCCTTCTACCAAAGAAGACTGAAAAACCGGCAAAGGCCTAAACGAATCTAATTTTAGCTCCAAGACCTACCCCAAATTAACCAACAGCCCTTTTAAGGGCTACAAATTGATTGAATCACTCTATAGCATGTAACCACCCCGGGAAAGGAAAAAGCTATGAAATTAAGGATGCTAAAAATGTGAATAGGAAAACTTTCACAATTATCTAGTAACAAAGGGCAAGAATTTACTGGAGGCGGGGGAGATATTTTCCTTAAAAATCGTTAAATTATACCCCAACATAATCTAAATATATATTCGAGGCTTGCCCTTTTGTTTCAATTAATAAAGTTTGCTTTCACATTCATCTCGTTACAAAGCATAGCAATTTATTGAAGGAAAGGAAGCTCATTTTCACCTTAAAATCCAATAGATTATACACAAAAATCGAGGAACTGTTTTTAAAAATGACCGAGAGCCAATTCAAAGACCCTCTAATTCGACTGATCTAAACTAGCCTAGGAAGCCATAGGGTAGTCATCTCAAAGGAAGAAACATTTTGGGGGGCTTGTCGATCTGTTTCAGAAGGAATGAAGGTTTTTTTTTTTTTTTTAAGAAAAAGGAATTAATAAACATATTTTGATTCTTTTTAAAATATTTGTCTACCTTGGTCCATGACACTAAAATTTGACATTTAATTTCTTTTCAGTTTGTGGAGCAACAATCATTTTGTTACAAAATGTCTCAGCCAACGGCCATACCACGTTGAAAGTACCCAGTCTCGTCAGATCTTGGAAGTGACACAACGTCGGGCCCGGTCAGTACTTGGATGGGTGACCGCCTGGGAACACCGGGTGCTGTTGGCATCTTTTTTTTTTTTAATTTTTTTTATTATTATGATTCTTTTTTTTCAAACTAAAATAATATCCTTTAACAAACTCGGTTCCTTATTCTAATAGCGCCAAGTTGATTATATCTTTTATAAGAAAAAAGAAGAGACTAAGTTGGACATCTCCTTTATTTCCATCTATCGGTAACAAATAAATGCGAGTCAACTGTTTTGGTTTAGCTGATAAGCCACTAAATGAAGGCGAAAATTGAACACAGCCACAACACTTGACTCACATTTATCTAAGCCAATAAATAAAGTCAAAAATTGTAACCAAAGTGACATTATGAGCCGCCAAGATATTTTAGTTGACCATTCCGGCAATTAAATCAAGTTGAAAGCCACCAAGAAACATACAATTTTAAATGATTAATTCTCCTATGCCGGAATTGGTATTTCAGCCTATCCATGGGGCATCGCCTTGATCCGGGAGCTTATAATGTCACTTTTATCACAAGTCACAATTTTTGACTTCACATATTGGTTCATCAGCTACGCCAAAACAACAGTTGACTCACACTCATTTCTGATTTCCGAAAAGATGGCGTGTCATTCAATATATTTCATTGGCGGCACTTTACCAGTAATTTATGATAAAAGGTGATTGAACAGTGTTTATTATGTCAAAATCGTCTTCATATATTTTCGGGCTCAACTCTATTGGACAGTTCAAATACCTTTGTCTTTTAATAGCATCAACACCACAAATCTGCTTGTTCCTTCAATAGCGCCGCATAAATAGCTGACTTGAATCAAACTACTTACTTTAAAATTAGTCTTTGATGTGTCCATATCCAAATCCTCTTCATATGTTGTCGGGCCCAACTCCATGGTACAGTTCAAATTGCCTTGGTCTTTCAATAGCATCTATAGCAAAAGTCTACTCGTTCCTTCAATAGCGCCGCCCAAGCAACTGTCTTAGATCAAAGACTAACTTTAAAGTTAGTCTTTGATTGGTCTATGTTCAAAGTCCCTTCAAATGTTTTCGGCCTCAACTTCAATTTACAGTTCCAACTAGCTTTGTCTATCAGTAACTATCAATAACACCAAAGTACTTGCTCCTTCAAGAGCGCCGCGACAACAACTGACTTTAATCAAAGACTATCTTTTAACGTATATTCAGGGAACCGCTCTACCTGGGCGAACAATTTCTGCTCAGAGGCTAGCGAGTCATTTTTAGGTAATCTGTGTTCCTTCTGTTTTGTTTTTGCAAAGATTGCGATTCATGTCTTGTATTGTTAAAAAAGAAAACAATACCAACAAAAACAGTCATTTTTAGAGTCTAAACTTTTTGTATCAAACCTTTTCTTTTTTGTCAAAGATTTGAAAAAAGAAATTAAGCAAATATATTTAAGTTTGTGTTATTTTCCTGTAAAATAGTACTACTATTTATAAGCCTAGTTGGAATGAAACTTCAACTCTCATGATTTACACCTCCTTCATGAATCTGTTCAAAATAAAAAAAAAAGTTATATTGTCTTAAGCAAAAACATAATTTAATTATATCATTTTTCTGTTGTATAATTACTTTTGATCTGTTATTATTTTTGATTGATATAATCATATTAGTTATCATTGATCAGCCTAGTCGGGAATGGAACCTCCGCTACCGCAATTGGAAGGCGTCGCTTTCTGATTTCCGAAAAGATGGCGTGTCATTCAATATATTTCAGTGGCGGCACTTTACCAGTTATCTATGATAAAAGGTGATTATTGAACAGTGTATTTATGTCCAAATCGTCTTCATATATTTTCGGGCTCAACTCCATTGGACAGTTCAAATACCTTTGTCTTTCAATTTTTTGAATCAAACCTTTTCTTTTTTGTCAAAGATTTGAAAAAAAAAAATTAAGCAAAAATATTTAAATTTGTGTTTATAGCATTATAACTTTCTGAACAGAAAGTTTCGAGCATTTGCTTTGATAGCCCTGAAAAGGGCTGTTTGATACTGCAGGATAACTTATTGCACACATTACTTTTTAGCTGGTTTCTTAGCTACTGACTTTTTAGATGCTACTTTCTTGGCGGGAGCTTTCTTGACTGACGGCCCCTTCTTGGGTGTCGATTTCTTTGCTGCTACTGCTTTTTTGGCAACAGTGGGTTTCTTGAAAACCTTTACAGGTTTCTTGCTACCAGCCATTGGCTTGGTAGCCTTTTTGGCTGAAGTTGACTTTTTCACTGCAATAGGTTTGGTTGTTTTCTTGACTGAAGTTTTCTTAGCTTTGGGCTTGGCAGGCTTTACAGCCTTGGAATTTTCGGCCTTGACAGGCTTTGCAAGCTTGAAAGAACCAGTTACGCCAGTACCTTTGGGATTTATAACAATTCCATTTGCAAGGCAACGCTTCAAAGCTTGCTTAAGATGCATATTCACAACTTTGGCATCATTACCAACCTGGAAATTGGCCATTATGTATTTGAGAATGGCCTGACGGCTAGATCCCCCACGTTCTTTCAGGTCAGCAATGGATTTGATGATCATTTCCGTGTATTTTGGGTGGTTTGCTGGTGCCTTGACCTTTTTATCCCCTTTAGGTTTAGCAGCCTTAGCTGGTTTTGGAGCCTTTGCTTTCTTTTCCTTCTTGGCTGGTGTAGCCATGCTCTGGGATTCTGCAGATGCTGGTGCCACTTCAGCTTCAATTTCAGACATTTTCAATTCTTCTCTACTTTTCTCTGTCACTAGTGCGACTAAATATCGAATACATGTTCTTTTTCATAAGTCTTTAAATTATATTTCGGAAACCACCGTACCCGGGTTAACATTTCTCTGTGTGCGCGAGCTAAGGAATTTGGGCCATGCTTGTGTTTGTTTGAAATGGCTTTATTCGAATTTTTGACTAGGAGGTAAGCTTTTGAGGAACAAAACCTATACTAAAGGATGGACAGGTCATTTTTCTATAGTTAGACATTTTTTTCATTGCTTCATCCATTGTAATTTGCCAGCAAAGGGGCAGAGAATAGTGGAAATCCGTCAAAACTAGCGTTCAATTTCAATAAGCACCTTTTTGCTAGGAATTTAGATCCACGATGTCCACTTTTTATTTTTTATTAGTGAAATCCAGTACAAGTGCTTTCAGACAATGTAACATATATGCATGTGTCTTTGCAAAATCTTATTGAAATTAATTCCGAAACTCCAACTAAAAACACAGAAGATAAAGCAAAAAGAAATGACACCTAAATTGGAGGCTCAAAGTGTCAAACTCGTATTCCAATGAAAATGAATTTCATTTAATTTTAATATTATATTTAGAAAGACAAGAATTACGTTTTAAGGTTTCCGAAATGCCAAGGGGGGGGGAGTGGAAATGAACCGTTTTTATTTGTTTTAATCACAGCCTATATAAAAGTTCAATATACATACATACCACCTAAAACTAAATTATTTGTAACCTGAGAAATGTCCCTTTTTGCACTATATTTTTGAATTTGTTTAATAGCGAACAATAGAATTAATAAATTTGCCTAATCTTAAAAAAAAAGAAGTATATGACACATTTACAATCATTATATTTATACGAATAAGCAAGTAAGGAATGTCTGCCTTTTATATTTTGGCATTGAAACCTCTATTAGTGGTAGTACAAGGTGGATATAAGGAGGCTTCTAAAAACAAGCATCTCTAGATTTGTTTTTCTTCTTCTTTTTTTTTTTTTTTTTTTTTTTTTTTTTTTTTTTTTTTTTTTTATCAGAATCCCTTTAGCACGACATTGTTCAGCCAAAGATGAGTCAAAGCAACTCGGATGCATTTCTTTTCTTTTTTCGAAACAAAGGCTTTAATAAAAAACATTAAAACTTAACAAAGTTTAATATACGTTCTACACAAAAAAGGAATTGTTTTAAACGGGAAAATGTCCCTTTTTACAGTACATAGTCGAGTTTTTGCTTAAAAACAAACATTAGAAATCATAAATAAACCAAAAAAAAACCGCAAAAGGCTAAAACAAAAATTTGTAAAAAGTTTTTGCAAAAGTTACAAACGCATAACGAATTGTTGCTATATAATCGCAAATAAAGTCACTTTTATTTGTTTCGATCTCAGGCTATCTGAAACTTTTAATATATGTTCCACTTATAAAGGAATTGTTTTAAACGGGAAAAATGTCCCTTTTTACAGTACATTGTCGAGTTTTTACTTAAAAACAAACATTAGAAATCAAAAAAAAAAAAAAAAAAAAAAAAAAAAAAACCGCAACGACCAGCTAAATAAATTCATACTTGTTTATTAACTGCAAATAACTAATGCAATATTTTTGTCTAAATTGTAAGGTCCAGCGGCAATTTAGCAAGAGTAGGAACACATTTATTCCTCCGTTCCTACTATCTTCATTCAAACATGAAAGAATAGGCTTGTGCCGTTAAATAGCAACAGTTATTTCTTTGAAGAATTCCATGGCGAGAATACGCAACTTTATTCAAATATGCAATGAAAAGCCTAATGCAGTAAAATTTGTTTGCATATTTCTAAACAGATATAACACCTGAGACGAAAAAAGAAAAGTATTTACCAAAATTTTGAAGGCACAACAAAGAAAAGACTCAAAAACTTGAGCTAAAAAGTGTTTAAAAAGATTTGGTGGCCTTTAAAAAGGCCGTTGGATAGGGGGACAGTTGAAAACACATTTGGAAACCATTAACCACCAAAGCCATACAATGTACGACCTTGACGCTTCAGAGCGTAGACTACATCCATTGCAGTTACTGTCTTTCTCTTGGCATGTTCTGTGTAGGTGACAGCATCACGAATAACATTTTCGAGAAAAACTTTAAGAACACCTCTGGTTTCCTCGTAAATTAGGCCAGATATACGTTTTACACCACCGCGGCGAGCCAGTCTTCTGATAGCTGGCTTTGTAATACCCTGGATATTATCACGAAGAACTTTGCGATGACGTTTTGCGCCTCCTTTTCCAAGCCCCTTTCCTCCTTTTCCTCTTCCTGTCATATTTAATTCGATAACGTCGTCAACAGCTGTACAGTTTTTGTCAAACTAAGGATTATTCTTCAAAGCCCGCTTTATTTATACCGCTAAATGCTTTCCTGACAAACTCTAGCTCTGTCGCGCAGCTGATGCTCCGTATAAATATAGCCACTAGGCGTTGGTTTCTTTGTTCATTCTTTTGAAGAGAGGCAAACTATCATTATGGCTAGGACAAAACAAACTGCGAGAAAATCAACGGGCGGAAAGGCACCTAGAAAGCAGCTTGCCACCAAGGCAGCACGTAAGTCGGCTCCTGCTACCGGAGGGGTAAAAAAACCACACAGATACAGGCCCGGAACCGTAGCCCTGAGAGAAATTCGTCGCTATCAAAAGAGTACCGAACTCTTAATAAGGAAATTGCCCTTTCAGAGACTTGTGCGAGAGATTGCCCAGGATTTCAAAACTGACTTGAGGTTCCAGAGTTCGGCTGTGATGGCACTACAAGAAGCCAGCGAGGCCTATTTAGTTGGACTTTTTGAGGATACCAACTTGTGTGCTATTCACGCCAAGAGGGTGACCATCATGCCCAAAGATATTCAACTTGCCCGTCGTATCCGTGGCGAGAGAGCCTAAGTACCCTAGTTCACCGCAATTGCATCTTAACCAACGGCCCTTTTAAGGGCCACTAGATGGTTTAAACAAACAGGCGAAATTCCGTTAAACGGCGTAGCGTTTGGTGAAAAAAAGAAGGTATGACTCGAGGAGGCAGAACTATTTCAAAAATGAGTTATAAGATTTCGCGTGGCATTAAACAAGATCCAAACTATCTAATGAAAAGGAAAGGCACAAAAAAGTCAATTTAGGCCAGTCTAATAAATCCAAAAATACCCCCGAAAAATGAAGACTCATTTTTATACAATCGTAATAAGGGGGTTAATGCCAGATTTCCCTCTCATTCAATCCGGACCATCTCTCTTGGCTTTTTCTACAATTAGCTCGTGGCTTGATGCCCACAACTATTCGATTTTAATTCAAAATCAACGGACATAAAAAAACAAAAAACACTACGGGCAAAATAACCAAAACAAAAAGGTCGAAATTATTTCAGATATACGTCAAATTATTGTAAAAATGAGTCATGGATTCAGCGTAGCATTCAACAAGATCCAAAACATCTAATGAAAAGAAAACACGCAAAAAGCCAATTTAGGCAAGCCTAATAAATCCAAAAACACCCAAAAAAATGAACAGCTCCCAATGGGGGCCCACGGACCTTTAAAAATGTTTACCGATGGAATGTCATGAAAAAGTCGAGGCCTCCTAATCTATTCTCTTTAACTATTCGCCGATAGATATTACTTTCTATACAATAAGGAAATTGAGACCTGCCATCGAAACAGGGAACATTTTTATTGTTTTGAATTGTGGCTTAGCATGGGTTCTTGCTTACCCAAGAATTTCGCAAATCAAAGCCAGGAGTAATGAAAGCAATTTGAGAGTAGAGCATTTGAAATAAGGTGTTAGCCCTTAAAAGGGCTGTTTGGGAGGGCCCGGCTGATTGGGCGCTAATAGACGAGGGAAACCCCCTTATTTGGAGCTTGTGTACTTTGTTACAGCTTTAGTGCCTTCACTAACAGCGTGCTTGGCAAGTTCTCCGGGTAGGAGCAGCCTCACAGCAGTTTGAACCTCTCTGCTAGTGATGGTGGACCTCTTGTTGTAGTGAGCTAGACGAGAGGCTTCCGCAGCAATCCTTTCAAAGATATCATTGACAAAGCTATTCATGATGCTCATTGCCTTGCTAGAAACACCGGTGTCAGGATGCACTTGCTTGAGAACTTTGTAAATGTAAATGGCGTAGCTTTCCTTCCTCTTTCGTTTCCTTTTCTTATCAGTTTTACTGATATTTTTCTGCGCCTTACCAGCTTTCTTTGCTGCTTTTCCTGAAGTTTTTGGAGCCATGGTTAGGTGATACCTTAACGAAATCCAATTGTCAAATGAATAGCGTTTACAAAATTGGACCCGTTTATATACCAACTACAGTTCGCGCACAATTCTTTTATCAGAGGAACTCAGTTTGCTGGCCGGAGTATAAATTGTTTGCGCTTTCAAGAATAGACATCATTTTCAATTTGTTCGTTATTGAGAAGAGTCCAAGTGAATTTTATAATCTAGAAACCATGTCAGGAAGAGGAAAAGGTGGAAAAGTGAAGGGAAAGGCAAAGTCCCGTTCAAACAGGGCAGGTCTCCAATTCCCAGTGGGAAGGATCCACCGTCTTCTAAGAAAGGGCAACTATGCGGAGCGAGTTGGTGCAGGGGCACCCGTTTACCTTGCAGCGGTGATGGAGTATTTGGCTGCCGAGGTCCTAGAGCTTGCTGGTAATGCTGCACGAGATAACAAAAAAACTCGTATCATTCCTCGTCACCTTCAGCTAGCCATTAGAAACGATGAAGAACTGAACAAGGTACTGTCGGGGGTTACCATTGCCCAAGGAGGCGTTTTGCCCAATATTCAAGCAGTCCTTCTACCAAAGAAGACTGAAAAACCGGCAAAGGCCTAAACGAATCTAATTTTAGCTCCAAGACCTACCCCAAATTAACCAACAGCCCTTTTAAGGGCTACAAATTAATTGAATCACTCTATAGCATGTAACCACCCCCAGAAAGGAAAAAGCTATGAAATTAAGGATGCTAAAAATGTGAATAGGAAAACTTTCACAATTATCTAGTAACAAAGGGTAAGAATTTACTGGAGGCGGGGGAGATAATTTCCTTAAAAATCGTTAAATTATACCCCAACATAATCTAAATATATATTCGAGGCTTGCCCTTTTGTTTCAATTAATAAAGTTTGCTTTCACATTCATCTCGTTACAAAGCATAGGAATTTATTGAAGGAAAGGAAGCTCATTTTCACCTTAAAATCCAATAGATTATACACAAAAATCGAGGAACTGTTTTTAAAAATGACCGAGAGCCAATTCAAAGACCCTCTAATTCGACTGATCTAAACTAGCCTAGGAAGCCATAGGGTAGTCATCTCAAAGGAAGAAACATTTTGGGGGGCTTGTCGATCTGTTTCAGAAGGAATGAAGGTTTTTTTGTTTTTTTTTTAAGAAAAAGGAATTAATAAACATATTTTGATTCTTTTTAAAATATTTGTCTACCTTGGTCCATGACTCTAAAATTTGACATTTAATTTCTTTTCAGTTTGTGGAGCAACAATCATTTTGTTACAAAATGTCTCAGCCAACGGCCATACCACGTTGAAAGTACCCAGTCTCGTCAGATCTTGGAAGTGACACAACGTCGGGCCCGGTCAGTACTTGGATGGGTGACCGCCTGGGAACATCGGGTGCTGTTGGCATCTTTTTTTTTTTAATTTTTTTATTATTATGATTCTTTTTTTTCAAACTAAAATAATATCCTTTAACAAACTCGGTTCCTTATTCTAATAGCGCCGAGTTGATTATATCTTTTATAAGAAAAAAGAAGAGACTAAGTTGGACATCTCCTTTATTTCCATCTATCGGTAATAAATAAATGCGAGTCAACTGTTTTGGTTTAGCTGATAAGCCACTAAATGAAGGCGAAAATTGAACACAGCCACAACACTTGACTCACATTTATCTAAGCCAATAAATAAAGTCAAAAATTGTAACCAAAGTGACATTATGAGCCGCCAAGATATTTTAGTTGACCATTCCGGCAATTAAATCAAGTTGAAAGCCACCAAGAAACATACAGTTTTAAATGATTAATTCTCCTATGCCGGAATTGGTATTTCAGCCTATCCATGGGGCATCGCCTTGATCCGGGAGCTTATAATGTCACTTTTATTACAAGTCACAATTTTTGACTTCACTTATTGGTTCATCAGCTACGCCAAAACAACAGTTGACTCACACTCATTTCTGATTTCCGAAAAGATGGCGTGTCATTCAATATATTTCATTGGCGGCACTTTACCAGTAATTTATGATAAAAGGTGATTGAACAGTGTTTATTATGTCAAAATCGTCTTCATATATTTTCGGGCTCAACTCTATTGGACAGTTCAAATACCTTTGTCTTTTAATAGCATCAACACCACAAATCTGCTTGTTCCTTCAATAGCGCCGCATAAATAGCTGACTTGAATCAAACTACTTACTTTAAAATTAGTCTTTGATGTGTCCATATCCAAATCCTCTTCATATGTTGTCGGGCCCAACTCCATGGTACAGTTCAAATTGCCTTGGTCTTTCAATAGCATCTATAGCAAAAGTCTACTCGTTCCTTCAATAGCGCCGCCGAAGCAACTGTCTTAGATCAAAGACTAACTTTAAAGTTAGTCTTTGATTGGTCTATGTTCAAAGTCCCTTCAAATGTTTTCGGCCTCAACTTCAATTTACAGTTCCAACTAGCTTTGTCTATCAGTAACTATCAATAATCTTTTAACGTATATTCAGGGAACCGCTCTACCTGGGCGAACAATTTCTGCTCAGAGGCTAGCGAGTCATTTTTAGGTAATCTGTGTTCCTTCTGTTTTGTTTTTGCAAAGATTGCGATTCATGTCTTGTATTGTTAAAAAAGAAAACAATACCAACAAAAACAGTCATTTTTAGAGTCTAAACTTTTTGTATCAAACCTTTTCTTTTTTGTCAAAGATTTGAAAAAAGAAATTAAGCAAATATATTTAAGTTTGTGTTATTTTCCTGTAAAATAGTACTACTATTTATAAGCCTAGTTGGAATGAAACTTCAACTCTCATGATTTACACTTCCTTCATGAATCTGTTCAAAATAAAAAAAAAAGTTATATTGTCTTAAGCACAAACTTAATTTAATTATATCATTTTTCTGTTGTATAATTACTTTTGATCTGTTATTATTTTTGATTGATATAATCATATTAGTTATCATTGATCAGCCTAGTCGGGAATGGAACCTCCGCTACCGCAATTGGAAGGCGTCGCTTTCTGATTTCCGAAAAGATGGCGTGTCATTCAATATATTTCAGTGGCGGCACTTTACCAGTTATCTATGATAAAAGGTGATTATTGAACAGTGTATTTATGTCCAAATCGTCTTCATATATTTTCGGGCTCAACTCCATTGGACAGTTCAAATACCTTTGTCTTTCAATTTTTTGAATCAAACCTTTTCTTTTTTGTCAAAGATTTGAAAAAAAAAATTAAGCAAAAATATTTAAATTTGTGTTTATAGCATTATAACTTTCTGAACAGAAAGTTTCGAGCATTTGCTTTGATAGCCCTGAAAAGGGCTGTTTGATACTGCAGGATAACTTATTGCACACATTACTTTTTAGCTGGTTTCTTAGCTACTGACTTTTTAGATGCTACTTTCTTGGCGGGAGCTTTCTTGACTGACGGCCCCTTCTTGGGTGTCGATTTCTTTGCTGCTACTGCTTTTTTGGCAACAGTGGGTTTCTTGAAAACCTTTACAGGTTTCTTGCTACCAGCCATTGGCTTGGTAGCCTTTTTGGCTGAAGTTGACTTTTTCACTGCAATAGGTTTGGTTGTTTTCTTGACTGAAGTTTTCTTAGCTTTGGGCTTGGCAGGCTTTACAGCCTTGGAATTTTCGGCCTTGACAGGCTTTGCAAGCTTGAAAGAACCAGTTACGCCAGTACCTTTGGGATTTATAACAATTCCATTTGCAAGGCAACGCTTCAAAGCTTGCTTAAGATGCATATTCACAACTTTGGCATCATTACCAACCTGGAAATTGGCCATTATGTATTTGAGAATGGCCTGACGGCTAGATCCCCCACGTTCTTTCAGGTCAGCAATGGATTTGATGATCATTTCCGTGTATTTTGGGTGGTTTGCTGGTGCCTTGACCTTTTTATCCCCTTTAGGTTTAGCAGCCTTAGCTGGTTTTGGAGCCTTTGCTTTCTTTTCCTTCTTGGCTGGTGTAGCCATGCTCTGGGATTCTGCAGATGCTGGTGCCACTTCAGCTTCAATTTCAGACATTTTCAATTCTTCTCTACTTTTCTCTGTCACTAGTGCGACTAAATATCGAATACATGTTCTTTTTCATAAGTCTTAAAATTATATTTCGGAAACCGCCGTACCCGGGTTAACATTTCTCTGTGTGCGCGAGCTAAGGAATTTGGGCCATGCTTGTGTTTGTTTGAAATGGCTTTATTCGAATTTTTGACTAGGAGGTAAGCTTTTGAGGAACAAAACCTATACTAAAGGATGGACAGGTCATTTTTCTATAGTTAGACATTTTTTTCATTGCTTCATCCATTGTAATTTGCCAGCAAAGGGGCAGAGAATAGTGGAAATCCGTCAAAACTAGCGTTCAATTTCAATAAGCACCTTTTTGCTAGGAATTTAGATCCACGATGTCCACTTTTTATTTTTTATTAGTGAAATCCAGTACAAGTGCTTTCAGACAATGTAACATATATGCATGTGTCTTTGCAAAATCTTATTGAAATTAATTCCGAAACTCCAACTAAAAACACAGAAGATAAAGCAAAAAGAAATGACACCTAAATTGGAGGCTCAAAGTGTCAAACTCGTATTCCAATGAAAATGAATTTCATTTAATTTTAATATTATATTTAGAAAGACAAGAATTACGTTTTAAGATTTCCGAAATGCCAAGGGGGGGGGAGGAGTGGAAATGAACCGTTTTTATTTGTTTTAATCACAGCCTATATAAAAGTTCAATATACATACATACCACCTAAAACTAAATTATTTGTAACCTGAGAAATGTCCCTTTTTGCACTATATTTTTGAATTTGTTTAATAGCGAACAATAGAATTAATAAATTTGCCTAATCTTAAAAAAAAAGAAGTATATGACACATTTACAATCATTATATCTATACGAATAAGCAAGTAAGGAATGTCTGCCTTTTATATTTTGGTATTGAAACCTCTATTAGTGGTAGTACAAGGAGGATATAAGGAGGCTTCTAAAAACAAGCATCTCTAGATTTGTTTTTCTTTCTTTTTTTTTTTTTTTTTTTTTTTTTTTTTTTTTTTTTTTTTTTTTTTTTTATCAGAATCCCTTTAGCACGACATTGTTCAGCCAAAGATGAGTCAAAGCAACTCGGATGCATTTTCTTTTCTTTTTTCGAAACAAAGGCTTTAATAAAAGACATTAAAACTTAACAAAGTTTAATATACGTTCTACACAAAAAAGGAATTGTTTTAAACGGGAAAATGTCCCTTTTTACAGTACATAGTCGAGTTTTTGCTTAAAAACAAACATTAGAAATCATAAATAAACCAAAAAAAAACCGCAAAAGGCTAAAACAAAAATTTGTAAAAAGTTTTTGCAAAAGTTACAAACGCATAACGAATTGTTGCTATATAATCGCAAATAAAGTCACTTTTATTTGTTTCGATCTCAGGCTATCTGAAACTTTTAATATATGTTCCACTTATAAAGGAATTGTTTTAAACGGGAAAAATGTCCCTTTTTACAGTACATTGTCGAGTTTTTGCTTAAAAACAAACATTAGAAATCAAAAAAAAAAAAAAAAAAAAAAAAAAAAACCGCAACGACCAGCTAAATAAATTCATACTTGTTTATTAACTGCAAATAACTAATGCAATATTTTTGTCTAAATTGTAAGGTCCAGCGGCAATTTAGCAAGAGTAGGAACACATTTATTCCTCCGTTCCTACTATCTTCATTCAAACATGAAAGAATAGGCTTGTGCCGTTAAATAGCAACAGTTATTTCTTTGAAGAATTCCATGGCGAGAATACGCAACTTTATTCAAATATGCAATGAAAAGCCTAATGCAGTAAAATTTGTTTGCATATTTCTAAACAGATATAACACCTGAGACGAAAAAAGAAAAGTATTTACCAAAATTTTGAAGGCACAACAAAGAAAAGGCTCAAAAACTTGAGCTAAAAAGTGTTTAAAAAGATTTGGTGGCCTTTAAAAAGGCCGTTGGGTAGGGGGACAGTTGAAAACACATTTGGAAACCATTAACCACCAAAGCCATACAATGTACGACCTTGACGCTTCAGAGCGTAGACTACATCCATTGCAGTTACTGTCTTTCTCTTGGCATGTTCTGTGTAGGTGACAGCATCACGAATAACATTTTCGAGAAAAACTTGTAAGAACACCTCTGGTTTCCTCGTAAATTAGGCCAGATATACGTTTTACACCACCGCGGCGAGCCAGTCTTCTGATAGCTGGCTTTGTAATACCCTGGATATTGTCACGAAGAACTTTGCGATGACGTTTTGCGCCTCCTTTTCCAAGCCCCTTTCCTCCTTTTCCTCTTCCTGTCATATTTAATTCGATAACGTCGTCAACAGCTGTACAGTTTTTGTCAAACTAAGGATTATTCTTCAAAGCCCGCTTTATTTATACCTCTAAATGCTTTCCTGACAAACTCTAGCTCTGTCGCGCAGCTGATGCTCCGTATAAATATAGCCACTAGGCGTTGGTTTCTTTGTTCATTCTTTTGAAGAGAGGCAAACTATCATTATGGCTAGGACAAAACAAACTGCGAGAAAATCAACGGGCGGAAAGGCACCTAGAAAGCAGCTTGCCACCAAGGCAGCACGTAAGTCGGCTCCTGCTACCGGAGGGGTAAAAAAACCACACAGATACAGGCCCGGAACCGTAGCCCTGAGAGAAATTCGTCGCTATCAAAAGAGTACCGAACTCTTAATAAGGAAATTGCCCTTTCAGAGACTTGTGCGAGAGATTGCCCAGGATTTCAAAACTGACTTGAGGTTCCAGAGTTCGGCTGTGATGGCACTACAAGAAGCCAGCGAGGCCTATTTAGTTGGACTTTTTGAGGATACCAACTTGTGTGCTATTCACGCCAAGAGGGTGACCATCATGCCCAAAGATATTCAACTTGCCCGTCGTATCCGTGGCGAGAGAGCCTAAGTACCCTAGTTCACCGCAATTGCATCTTAACCAACGGCCCTTTTAAGGGCCACTAGATGGTTTAAACAAACAGGCGAAATTCCGTTAAACGGCGTAGCGTTTGGTGAAAAAAAGAAGGTATGACTCGAGGAGGCAGAACTATTTCAAAAATGAGTTATAAGATTTCGCGTGGCATTAAACAAGATCCAAACTATCTAATGAAAAGGAAAGGCACAAAAAAGTCAATTTAGGCCAGTCTAATAAATCCAAAAATACCCCCGAAAAATGAAGACTCATTTTTATACAATCGTAATAAGGGGGTTAATGCCAGATTTCCCTCTCATTCAATCCGGACCATCTCTCTTGGCTTTTTCTACAATTAGCTCGTGGCTTGATGCCCACAACTATTCGATTTTAATTCAAAATCAACGGACATAAAACAACAAAAAACACTACGGGCAAAATAACCAAAACAAAAAGGTCGAAATTATTTCAGATATACGTCAAATTATTGTAAAAATGAGTCATGGATTCAGCGTAGCATTCAACAAGATCCAAAACATCTAATGAAAAGAAAACACGCAAAAAGCCAATTTAGGCAAGCCTAATAAATCCAAAAACACCCAAAAAAATGAACAGCTCCCAATGGGGGCCCACGGACCTTTAAAAATGTTTACCGATGGAATGTCATGAAAAAGTCGAGGCCTCCTAATCTATTCTCTTTAACTATTCGCCGATAGATATTACTTTCTATACAATAAGGAAATTGAGACCTGCCATCGAAACAGGGAACATTTTTATTGTTTTGAATTGTGGCTTAGCATGGGTTCTTGCTTACCCAAGAATTTCGCAAATCAAAGCCAGGAGTAATGAAAGCAATTTGAGAATAGAGCATTTGAAATAAGGTGTTAGCCCTTAAAAGGGCTGTTTGGGAGGGCCCGGCTGATTGGGCGCTAATAGACGAGGGAAACCCCCTTATTTGGAGCTTGTGTACTTTGTTACAGCTTTAGTGCCTTCACTAACAGCGTGCTTGGCAAGTTCTCCGGGTAGGAGCAGCCTCACAGCAGTTTGAACCTCTCTGCTAGTGATGGTGGACCTCTTGTTGTAGTGAGCTAGACGAGAGGCTTCTGCAGCAATCCTTACAAAGATATCATTGACAAAGCTATTCATGATGCTCATTGCCTTGCTAGAAACACCGGTGTCAGGATGCACTTGCTTGAGAACTTTGTAAATGTAAATGGCGTAGCTTTCCTTCCTCTTTCGTTTCCTTTTCTTATCAGTTTTACTGATATTTTTCTGCGCCTTACCAGCTTTCTTTGCTGCTTTTCCTGAAGTTTTTGGAGCCATGGTTAGGTGATACCTTAACGAAATCCAATTGTCAAATGAATAGCGTTTACAAAATTGGACCCGTTTATATACCAACTACAGTTCGCGCACAATTCTTTTATCAGAGGAACTCAGTTTGCTGGCCGGAGTATAAAGTGTTTGCGCTTTCAAGAATAGACATCATTTTCAATTTGTTCGTTATTGAGAAGAGTCCAAGTGAATTTTGTAATCTAGAAACCATGTCAGGAAGAGGAAAAGGTGGAAAAGTGAAGGGAAAGGCAAAGTCCCGTTCAAACAGGGCAGGTCTCCAATTCCCAGTGGGAAGGATCCACCGTCTTCTAAGAAAGGGCAACTATGCGGAGCGAGTTGGTGCAGGGGCACCCGTTTACCTTGCAGCGGTGATGGAGTATTTGGCTGCCGAGGTCCTTGAGCTTGCTGGTAATGCTGCACGAGATAACAAAAAAACTCGTATCATTCCTCGTCACCTTCAGCTAGCCATTAGAAACGATGAAGAACTGAACAAGCTACTGTCGGGGGTTACCATTGCCCAAGGAGGCGTTTTGCCCAATATTCAAGCAGTCCTTCTACCAAAGAAGACTGAAAAACCGGCAAAGGCCTAAACGAATCTAATTTTAGCTCCAAGACCTACCCCAAATTAACCAACAGCCCTTTTAAGGGCTACAAATTAATTGAATCACTCTATAGCATGTAACCACCCCCAGAAAGGAAAAAGCTATGAAATTAAGGATGCTAAAAATGTGAATAGGAAAACTTTCACAATTATCTAGTAACAAAGGGCAAGAATTTACTGGAGGCGGGGGAGATATTTTCCTTAAAAATCGTTAAATTATACCCCAACATAATCTAAATATATATTCGAGGCTTGCCCTTTTGTTTCAATTAATAAAGTTTGCTTTCACATTCATCTCGTTACAAAGCATAGCAATTTATTGAAGGAAAGGAAGCTCTTCTTTATAAATAAGTTATTACTTTTTTCTATATATTTTGCTAGTTTTTGGAGTACTAAGAACGCTTTCCCCCTTCACCTAGGTCAAAGATCCTCTGGTCCTAGGTCAAAGACTATCTGTTCCAAATTGCGCCCTATCGAGAACCTATCCCGTCAATAGCTCAAATGTGTCCTTGAATTTAATCTTTCTTTGTGTTTTGAACTTCAAATGAAACTGTAAAAATTTAATGACGGAATAGAGAAATTAATATCATGCGCGATTAAATATAGTAATTTTGACGTTGTTGGTGTTAAATTATTCTTACTAAACTGAATGGTCTTTGTTTTGATACAGGTAGCACTGTAGTCTCTGTAAAACTTACGTCTGCTTTGTGGGCCAATGTTTGACCAACTAACCAGCCAAATCAGCCAAGTCTTGAACATAGCCTAGACTGATATCCACGCATGAAGAGGGGGATGAGGTGGAGTGCGGTTAAACTGAAAGCAACTCTTCAATGAATCATCTTTTCGTGGAGATTTTCAGATTGCGGTTTGCGTCAAGAAATACAATCAGTCAGTATAACATAGGTTTCAAAACAAAACAATAAATATACTATTTATTAAAGGGTTGTATTATACATATGTAGGAAACTCGGGCGAACGTTCTTTCATACCGCATATATTTTGTTTCTGTGTCTATTAGCTTCGGGACTGGCCCCGCTACAACCCTTTGAGGTTGTTTGGGGATAGAATCTGAGGAAGCATATCACGGTATTTATTGTTAACTAGAAAATTTTGTCTTTTCCAAAATCCATACTCAGGTTCAGCCTTCTTTGGCTCAGCAAAATTAACTAAAACTTAACTAACAGTTCTGAATATGGAATTTCCGAGCCATGGGAACCAATAACTAGAGTACGTTTCTGAATTTTTTAACACGGCCTAAAATGCCGTGTTAAATTATGCTGTAAAAAAAAAAGAAAAAAATTGCCGTTCAAATTCTTTTTCTTCACATTACCCCAGAAACCTCATGCCAATTTGAATGAACGAGTGACATTCATTCAACGCAAAAAAAAGTTTTCTATTTATATTTTCTATGTTTAAGACCTAAAAAAGACTAAAAATGCCACGCCGGGGTAGCTTGCTCTAAAAGCGACAAAGTTAGAAAATAAATTGTAGTTTTTTAATATAATCGTTTACCAATTTTACATTCGCTCTCTGTATAATTGTATAGAAGTCCCCTCTCTCTAGTACCTGGGTATAGCCATATGCCAGACTCTTTAAGTTTTTTGATTTTGTCGTTACGAATTATTTTGGCCCCTATTTCGATAACAGTCCATTTTATCCCTCTCCTGAACGAAAAAATATGATATGTCATGATGTGATATTTATTGAAGCTTTTATGGGCCATAGGCCACGGTTAATACAATTTTATGTGCTACAGCTGATACAAAATACAACAGCACAAGAATTATGAGCAAAGACACTTCTTTAAACCTTTTTAAATCAATTTACTCTATTAACAGATTACAGACAATGGTCCATATGTGGCATAATTATACCCACCTATAGACCCTGTAAAACATCTTATCTCTCAGTATAACCTCTACCGTTCCTCCGTCGTATACCACTCCCAAAAATTTCCCCCTTCCGACCATTTAATTTTTCATAAAAGACCAAAAATGAATTAAATCATCCTTTCCATCTTCACACATTTGGCAAAATCAAAGAGCTATCTTAGACTTCACCCTTCCCAAATACTTTCTCTTGTCACCAAATGGTCCCCTCCCCCTGCTGATATTATTCACTTTATTCCCCCTTTATTAGTCCTTGCCTTAAAATAAATTTCATCCCCTCATGCTTCCACAATCGTAGGCGCTGTTATATCACAATACTGTTTCCGGATTTCATGGCTCTCTAAAATAATCTTTAACTGGTTGGATACCCCCTCACCCCTTCTAACCCTAACCCTTTCCCGTATATAATATAATAGCAAAATCCTTAGTTCGTTTCATTTAGAAAATTACTATTTTTGAATTTTAATACTCGCTCCTGATTTAATTACTTACTTACTTGTAGCTGTGGCTGGAATCAGGTGTTTCCACCTTCCCCGGCATCAAGGATCTTCGAGACCGGTTTAAACCACGTAGTGCCGTATGCTGCCAGCTGCTTTGCAAGTGGGAGCCATTGGGTTGCACACCCTCGACCGAACTTTCTGAACCCCCCAATAGGTTCAAGATCGGATTTAACCAAGTTTCAATAGCGTTTCCGCTCTCCTCCTTGGTGTCTCTTCCATGAGCTAAGGGGCTCAGCTAGGAGCATTTGGCGAGGCATGTACTCTGTTGGCCTCCGTAAGACTTGGCCCAACTGGTTCAGTCGACGCTCCTTGATCTTGATGAGAACGCGTCTCTTGATACCCCGGTTTAATTACATCCCAATTAAAACTGCTCTAAGAGAAGAATCGATAAGCCGAGTCCGTTGTCTGGTGATTTCTTGAATTAATTTGAAAGTAAGATCAACTTGATGGAAATGAATAAAAACTTGAGAGCCATGGCTTAATAGAGTAAAGCCAAGACAGATGGTCTCTGTGATAGACAAAGCTGCCCTACCTTTGTCAGAAGTATATTTTTCAGAACTGGTATAACTATTATAACAACAGTCCTTCGAATATTTCAGATAGAACTTCCCTGTCTTTTCTTTTCTACCTGATAGTCTAATTACAGAAATCTCTTTATGATATTTTGTGTCATTAATGTTATATTACTACTACTTCTAACAACTCACCACAGCACCAAGCCACATAAGGTCAACATGGCTACGCACGCTCCTATTCCATCCTAGTTTATTCAAAGCCTCCCTCTGTGCACCATTCCAAGAAGTAGCATTATATTGTTTTGTTATATTGGCTATACTGAGCAGCAAAAAACAACGAACTTCAAAACTATGTTTAAAGTTTAATAAGTTAAAAGATCAAAATAATAGATATCTTAATTAAAATTAAAATAATAATAGTAATGAAATAAGAATGAAAATAACCAAAAAATGAAAATTAAATTGTAAAGTTCAAAAATTTAAAGTTAAAAACACTAAAATAAAGTTGGTGATTGAAGATTAGTAGCATGTTGAGTCCGATGTAGTGAATTATGTTATAAAAAGTGGCCCCGTCACTCACAACAAAACTTCATTTTGTGCTCTCCGAAATAATTTTTCTTTTTTCCTGTGCTAACTCTTGTATTTTTCACATTTTTGCTGGCGTGATAGTAAAGATTTACCGTTGGAATACAAGAAATTAAACTTGTGTTTATTGATGTTTTTTTTAAGACTTTAGGTGGAACGAGTACAGCCAAGACCACAGAAGAGTATGTTAAGCATATTTTCAAGAATTTGAAAAAAGTCAACCGACCTGTCAATTATTTTGAGTTTCTTCTCAATTATTTTGAGATTATTTTGAGTAAGCATAGTTAGCCACCACATGGTTAGCTGTAAAGTAAGTTATTTGAACATGTTTAGATGAGTCGTGTATTATATCTTATCTTGCACCTGTACAGGAGACAGGGATTCTTGGACGCGATTCCCGAAGAAGGGTAATTTTCCGTGGAAGAGGATTTTTCTGTTTTGGTGAATTTTACTCAAAAAAGAAGCAGTGCCCGGTAGGAGACTTAAGTCAAGTAGGCCAAGAATTTTACTCAAGGGGGAGGGAATTTTCTGCGAATAAGCTAAAAATTTGGCCGTGCACTGGAAATTTTAGTGTTTTACGATTTTGTATATATTTTTTTCATATTTCGCTTTTCTTTTGTGAATTATTGCTGAACTGTCATAAAATAATTTCTGGTTAAAATGTTTTGTGTTTTTTCTTTCCTTTTTTTAAAATTAATCCCTGTGTCCACATTGTCAGACTTCTTTTCTTAAATAATGAACTAGGTAAACTCTTATGATCAAATACAATAGGTGATGCGAAGTATAATAGGTTCCTCCTCTGATATTTTACTTCCACAAGCTTTTATTGAGCCCTGGTCAAATAATTCGTGGTAACGAATTGTAAGTAAGGAGCAAAGCAGCTCGTCACTTGTGAAGATTTGGAAGCTCGTCACATGTTGAGAGTGATCCTAGAAGATCGGGAGAGGGCTCGTTTAGGGGGAAATCAAAACACAAACGCTCAAGTAATGGCATGAATGTGGAAAAAACCGATCCAACCGATTTTAACTTCCCCGACGATATTGCTATCATGGCCAGGCCATGATTTCCCAATAGGCCCACTAGGCTTGGGCCCAGGGGTGCACAATGCCAGGGGGTGCGATAAATTACCACTGAGTGATTTTTGTCTTAACAAAAACTGAATTGATGTGATTAATCATCAAAGTGCAGGTACACTCCGTCGCCGCGCTGCCTATTCACAAAACAATACAGGAATTCTGTGGGCACTTATAAACTTTCAAATGTCTCCCAATAATGACAGCTGAGAGTTTGGTATCATCTCCTTCTTTCGTTACTTTTGGCTCATCAGTTACGTTCTGTTCAGTGCTTCCACTATCCTGGATTTTCGGGGATTTCCCAGGAAATCTCGCAGAAGCGGAGTGGCAAAAACGTTTGAGCCTAGAAGCATCAAAGCTTTAAATTCGGCCCTATAGCTAGCGCCTCCCCCTCCCAAGAACATTTTTGCCCAAAATTGTTCGGTCAAACTTATAAGATAGCAATTTTGTTCAGCATAGCTGAAAGGTCCAATAACTGTGACTTTGGGGATAAGATAACCCCCACAGCCCCTGGGGAGAGGGCTGTAAGTTGCAAAATTTACCTATTGTTTACATACAGTATTAGTTATTAGGAAGTGTAAACATTTTTTATGTGTAGGGGGATTTTTATGGTGTGGAAAGGGAAGTTTATGGGGGAATTTTCAATGAGAAATTTTACTGTGGGGAGGGGGGAATTCTTTTTATTGGTTCTTCTTTGTCTTTGCTCACTAAATATAACTGGCGGGGATGTCCTGGGGGAATTATTCAGCGGGATTGGAGTTGTCTGGAGGTTTTTTCATGGGTGCGAGAATTTTTCATGAAGGAATTTCCTGTGGGATTAACTTCCCACTGGGGGTGCGGCTATTTTCATTAAAAATTTTCAACGGAGGGGAAATCCGACATGATTTGAACAAGGAAGCTGTATTTTTTGGCGTTATTTTCCACTGGGTCTTTTCAACTAAAAATAAGGAGCAACATTAAAACTTAAAACGAGCAGAAATAATTTCATACTTGAGGGGGAGGCTGCCCCCTCAAAGTTTGACTTTTTGTCCTAATTCTTTAAGAACGACTCCTGAAACGCAAGGGCCGTTTTATTAGAATAAGAAGTTGTTCTTAAAATTCTAAAATACTTTAGCGTGAAAAGCAAGGTATTTAGGAGGGGTGAACCCGCTTACATACGGAGTGATATCTGTTCGTTTTAATTTTTAATGTTGCTTCCTACTTTCAATTGAAAAATATCTTCTTTTTAATTTAATTTCATAGACAAATTAAAGGTATTGCAAAAGTAACCAGTGACAAAGTTGAGCAAGCTGGTGTTGAATGCTGCTCGTTGACCAAGCAAAGTCGTAGTTTTAAATAGTTATTTTCATTTTCTTTATCCTTTCTATGTCTGGTGGTTAAAGTATCGATGCTTTATTCCCGATTTACTTTACGACCCGTTACTGTGAAATAGTTTCCTCTAGTCTTTAAGTGAGGGCACAAAGCCTTATTAGTATTTCACACTATGATGTAATTTTCTTTAATTAGTGGTTAAGTTACGTCAAGTTAATTAAAATTTCACCCTTAAACAGGCTCATGCTAGGCTGATATAAAATCCTTAAAACCATCATAATCATCGTCCGAAATCATCACAACCATCATATGCAAGCTATTCAATATTAAAAATATAAACGGAAATAAAGCTTTATTATTTTTTAATTTGATTATTTGATTTAATTTTGATTTAATTTGATTATTTTTGATTTTTTATTTTAAAACTTTACTGATTGAAATTTCATTTTGTTACTATTGTATCGAGTTGTACATAATGTGACACAAGGTTACATAGCTCAAGATTCATTGTAGAGCTCGAGTCTACTTGACACCAGGGTTGCCATCTGTAGCATGAAAATGCTATTTTAGTATCATTTCATTATGTGTAGCACTGTAGAATGTCCTCAAGGGTTACCATCTGTAGAGCGAAAGTGCTATTCAAGCACTACTATCCCTACTATATTTTTACGTTACTTTAAACTAACGTTTTTTTAAACGTTACTATCCTTATTTTTTTAACAGTGTAGCAAATGAGCAGAATTTTTCAGTGTAGAACGTCCTCAGGGTTACCACATGTGGAGCGAAAGTGCTATTTAAGAAATACTATCCTTTTATCGCTACTTTAAACTAACGTTACTTTTTCTAATTTTTTTTTTTTTTTTTTTTTTTTTTTTTTTTTTTTTTTTTTTTACGCTACTAACCTTATTCTTTTTAACAGCGTTGTAAATGAGCGGAATTTTTGTAATAACAAAGAGTCGGTGAATCAGAAAAGCAAAAACCCTTTAGAAAAAGAAACAAGCCAGTAGGAGATTTATAAATAAAAATATGGACTAAATTAGGATTAAAAATTACAAACAAAATTAGGATTTACAAATAAAATTAAAATTATAAGAAAAACAAAGATAGGCCCTGCTCAGTAATGGTTTAAAATTGCTAGCCTATACTAAGTAGACATATTAAAGATAGCATCGTTAAAATGTTTATTGCTAAAAGCTGAGGCTTTTTTTTTGTATTAAGCCTTATAGACTTGAAATGGATTCAGGAGACGATCGATCTTACTCCAGAAAAAGCTTTAAAAAACGCTATTTTTAATTTCTTTTTACATCTTTGACTTTCACTTGTCTTTACGCAGTGGAAAGGCGGTGGTGGTGAGAGGGGGAGGGGGCTGGGAAATTTATGGGAAGTGGAAGTATTCCTAAATCACGATTCTGATGATTAAAATATTCATTTGATATCAGGCTGATTCTAGGATTGTCTCGAAGAAATAAGATAGATGACGAGGTAGAAATTGATTCCTTCATGACTTTGGTAGGAAAACTTTTTCATTAATCTTTCTTTTTATTTTTCTCTGTTTTTATTATTATTTTGACTTGAAAGTCTTCCATTGATGGAAACTGTTCTCTATTCACATATAAATAGATAAATTAACAAATGAAGGTGATTCAAAATTGAGATCCATGCTGCTTTACAACCTGGCTTGTAAACTAAACAAAAGGAGTTCTAAAAAATACTAAAAAATAATAAAATAAAAAGACATATACTAAGAACCTATAAAATGCACATTTACATTACACATTTATCTAAGTGGAGAGTTTTTACTGACTTAGTTAGAGCGATGTAAAAGAATGATATATTTCTTGCAAAAAAATCGATTTCTAGTGCTCAAACTAAGTGAGTTCAATCGTTTTGGATATCTCTTTTTCATGAGAAAAGAGCTTTAGTTTAGAGATAAAAATCTTTACAAGAGTCTCTTCATGCCTTTATGATTTAATTGGTTGATCCTGCTACTAGTAATAGTGAAAACTTGCTGCATTGCATCACTAACAAAGCTAATATTTGTCTCATAGTTACCTACTTTTGATAAGAATAATCTAATGGAAACTGTATTAACAGCGCATTTTTCTCGCTATTCTTGCTCCATGGATGTAGCGCTCCTAGGGGAGTAGCCTTTCCCTGTTCCATGGAGCTCAGATTTTCATAATCTTTTCAGTGAGTATTGACACTTAACAATAAGCGAATAAAATTGTTTGAAGAAGTTTTCCCCAAAATGAAACATCCAGTCTTCATGATATCCTACTTCCATCAGTACATCTTCCATCTTGGGTTGCAGGAACGTGTTAAAAAAGTGGAGATGAGTGCATCGGAGGGTACTCATGGGACTACTCTCTCCTTCTCGATCATGTATGTTGTAAAACCGTTTATTTGTTTTTGGACGCGTTGATTTTAAACTCAACGCGTTTCGCCTTCGCGTTCATTTCATCAAGGGGTTGTTGTAGTCGTTTCTTGAAATTCTCGAGGATAGCAATATTGTCGGAGAAGTTAAGATGTGTTGGATTTTTTTTTCACATTCAGGCCATTACTTAATCGTTTGTGGTTCTCTATATGTAGTCGATTATTATGACTGGCATTAACAGGATTCCTTAGTGAGTATTCGGAAGGGAAATATGAGGTCCGTTTTGGAGCAGTTAGGTCAGAAGTCATGTTCTTTGTCTGGTAACAATTTACAGATTGAGGCCGGGAAGGTATTTTTTCGGCCACTTTTCTGGGACCAAAAACCATGTAGGATCATCTCTAATGGGGTGGGAATAAAATCACCAGAAAGGTTCTAAAAGAAGTTGGTACTTCATGAAAATGAGTAAAAACTGAGGCTTAATTGGGTAGAGTGGGACATTGCACAGCCTTATTGGTGTTAGGCCTTTTGATTATGGGATTAATTATTAATAGTAGTAGCAGTGGTTGTGATAAAGATATACGACATTACGTATCATAACATATAGGCTGATTTTTACTCCACTATGCACAGTATCAGCCTTCTCAGCTATTCTGACCAAATGATTCTGGCGCGAAAAAGTTTCAAATGAGTTTCAACCCCTGAACTTTGAGCACCCCATTAAGTCCTAGCATATGTTCTTGTATAATGAGTTTCTGTCTTCCATTTCTATCTTTTGTGCATTGTTTCACCCACTAAACATTGTGTCGTTTCAAATGCTCTGAGCTTTATATTCTTTTACTATATGAGCTAATATTTTGTTTTTGTTTTTTTTTGTATTCAAAGACATCTTGCTGCCGCTAGCACATCTTCCCACTCGGGTTGCAGGAACGTGTTGAAAGAACTGAGATTTGACTATTGTGTGTGGCGTAAGGTACTTATGGGACTATCCCCTCTTTCTTGATCCTGCAGGTTGCCACTGAAAGACCGTATTGGGAGCTCTAAGGCTCCCCATCTCAAAACATGGCCTAGATATTATTATTGACGTTGGCGGATGATATTTGTAATAAGCTGTTGGTTGATTATTTTTCAGATTATAAAGTTTGAGACTCGAGCTTTCTAGTGGATATTTGGGATTCTTTGAAGATGTGCATTTTAAAGGCCAGGATCCGATGCTCTTACTCTCCATTACAATGCAGTGATTTGTTTGTGGGCGCCAGAATCGGCTGAACATGGTTATTGGTTAGTTTAAGCATGACGTGAAATGAAAAGACATATGGGAAGCTACTTCTTTCTACAATGATGAGTGTTTTCAATTATACTTCCCAGCTATTCAAGTTTAACCGCTTGCTTTAACTCCTCATTACCGCCCTTAATCTGAAGTGATGAGTTTGATGTCGCCATCAGTTTGTTTCTGGACACGTTCATTTCAGGCCCAACGCGTTTTGCCTTCTTGTTGATTTCATCAAGGGGTTGTTGTAGGCGTTCCTTGAAATTCTCGAGGACAGCAATATCGTGTTAGGTCTTCAGATGTACAGATACAAGCCTCAGTATTCAGATAGATAATGGAGACTATTTTTTATGTTTTTCAATGGCATAATGGGAAAATATCTTCCAAAGGCTTTCTCTTTTGAGAGACTCAAATGCTTTCTCAATTCGATGAATATCATGTAAAGTTTAGGTTGCCATTCACAGGATTTCTTAGCGAGCATTCGGAAGGTAAATATGAGGTCGGCGTTTGAGTGGTTAAGTCTGAAACCCTGTTGTTTGTCTCTGAGCTTGTCATGCAATTTAGATTTACACTGAATACGTTAGAGAATAATGTGAGGAACTTGGTTCCCGGTATACAAAGCTAGCTTATCTCGCGCCAGTTGTCGTGTAAAGATGCATCACCTTTTTTGAAGAGTCCAATCTAAAGGGACCTTCTTCGAGGAACAGGCGGTAGCAAAGAGAGTAGCCATTCAGACCTCAATGATCACATCGAACATTTCGTCACTTCAGTATCTTTGAGGCCTCGGAGATTTCTTCGGCTGTAGGTGCATCAGAAGTAATGTCAAGCGAGAACAGTGGTTCCGTTGGAATCCTAATTTCCTCAGTTGGTGGTGAACACCTTTGAGCTTTTTCGAGGCGTAGTGTCCATATTTATTGGAAACCTTCTGGGTCTGGTACTAGATTTCCATATTCGCCTCTTGGTGGTCCTTTACAGTGTAAGTTCTCGCCGGCACTTCCTTTCGTTATCTTTGTAAGGTGTGGCTGTCTTCTCCTTTTGCAGCACTATACACAATTTTTTCTTCTTAAGTTGCCATGACATGTGGTGGCATGGTTGACGTGTAAGATGCCACCTCATGTGGCATCTTGATAATGGCAGAACGTCTTGTGCTGACGTTTGTGGATTGGGAAGGTTAGAACCAGTGCTTTAGTTTCCTGTCAACTTTTCTGTTTTGGATATAGTCATATTAAGGTATTTGTTTTCTATGAAAGAAGCGATTTCGCGTCGAGCCTGCAGCTATAACTTGCACCAAAAGGACAAGATACTCATATCATTAGATTCATTTCTATCCATTTGCCGTGATAGGAATACGATATTACTTAGCATTTTTCCGAGAGAAGGATGTAAACTTGCTTAAAAAAGAAAAATTGTCCTTTTTTCGACACCTTTTAATAAGTTTTCAACTTGTTTTTAATCTTAAAAACCCTGTCCGCCAAGCTTCAAGTATATGATTCGGTAATGTATAGAACTGAATCTCAGATATGATAGCACAATTTTCGCCTGTCGTTGAGACATTAAGACGGTAGGAGAGCAGAAAAATAACATACCAAAACTTTCAAAGGGAACATGAACCTTAGTGATTCAGTTGCCAATTCAGCTCTATAAAAGAAACAATGATAACTACTGAAAAATATGTATTACTGGATTTGAATGCGCTTAAGTACATTTTAGTATTGCGTTACGAAACAGATTTCAGAAAAAAATTGATATTCAGCGCTTTTTTTCTCTATTTTTTATTCTTAGGCATTAATCAATCCTTATTTTAAGAAAAATTTCGTTTTCAATAAGAGCTAATCAAGACCTTCTAGGCTAAATCTAGAAAGAGCTAGAGCTATGTTCTTGACTACGAGAGGATTCACATACGATCTCTTCTCCAAACAGCTGCAAGTATCCGTCAGTACACTAAACATCCACCTGATAAACTTAGATAAATGTCAAATCTTGCTAAAGATATCAAAACTAATTGCCGTCGGGACTCAATGTGTTTTTCTTAACCTTTAGATGAGAATGGCATCCCCATGATTGACCTGGTTCCGCAAGAAGAGAAAGAGGCATTAACTACCCAAGCAGTTGCTGCTGAGCCTAATCAGTTTGTCATGAGTATGGATATGGATGATTGGCAGGTAATTTGTGCGAGTATTTATCTTATACGCATATTTGTTTTAGCTATTCTTTACTTGAATAACGTGTACAAGCTGTAAAAATAATATTTGTCTTTCCATCTTTAAATCTGGTCCTGTGGTCATCATAAGCCCCGTGGATAGTAAGGTCCGTATTAAATTGAGTGATGCATAGCCCTGACGAGGATAAACTGGATGTAAAAGATTGGAGCTGTTCCAATATTACGAGATTATTTGGGCTCTCCGTTCCTTCATAAGCTAATTCTTCCGTCCCTATCCCCGAAAAGGAAATCCTGCTTGTGTGGCCTCATAGTGGCGTCAGGGGGAGTATTCACTAGTTTTCCTAATTAGAACCGTAACTGCAATTAATGCTGAAGGGCGACTTGAGGAGTGGCGCCCCCCGAGGAAACTATAGTCTAGTAAATGACACAGCATTTGCACTTAATTTTGTTAATTGAATAATTCTTCTTGGTTTTGTTTTTTTGGTTGGCCCTATTTGGGCTGAAAACCTCTTCCTATCTAAGTTATCCATTACGAACTACTAAGCCATATTGATATAATGATTTTATTGATATGTTTTAAAGACGTATGTAAGGAGTCGGAGCTAATAGGATTGGGAATGTTTGTGCAGGATTTTGACTCTTGTTGATAGAAGAGCATTGCCAAGTGTGGAAACCATGGTGTTACCATGATTGACCCAGGATTGGACAAAGTCCACAGCTCAAATGAACCGTGATATTTTCATTAAATTTCTCAGAAATTAGTTTTACTGTTCATTTATTATTTTTTCATCTTTGTCATACGCAATGTTTTATTTTGCTTAGAAATAGATCGCGCCACAGAAAATACTTTGTTTTATGGTGCCAAAGATCAGATCCAAACGGGGCCAAAAGACGGGGTAATCCTGAGATAGCCAATCGGGTTCTCACGATTTAAGATCCCTAACTGAAGTCTGTAGTCACTTTTGAAAATCTAGATTAAAAGCGGACTTATTTCACCTTTTGGAGCCAATCTTTGCTTGTTTATAGTAAAAGCTATACTCCTACTTACCGTTTACGGTTTTTGGCGCGTTGTGTACCATGGTTTTGCTTTTATGGTTTTGGTGGCTGAACGGGACAAGGTTACGAGTTACTAATGTTATCAGAGAATAAAAAAAAAGGTCTGTTTTGAAATTCTTGATAAAAGTCCGTGTATCGATTTGTATTTAAGCGAAATTTTCATTTCGTTTCAGGATCTTATCACACTCTTCAGAGTATCGAAGTCGATGTTTCCTCCGTTGTAAAGGAATAAATATGTGACAGATGAAAGTACAACTTTCTGCCCATGTTTTTCTATTTCTAGTGTTAGTTTTTTACTTGATTTGAACTGTTTGATTATTGAAATTAAAGATATAGGCTTAAATTATAGTTATTTGAGAGCAACCCGATGCACTTTTAAATTGATTTCTGTATTCATTTAAAAATTGCCAAAAGAAAAGATTTAATTTTATCCTCAGATCGATACTATTTCAGTCGAGCTAATCAATGGTGATATCTTTCTTATGAAGTGATGGTTCTCGCCTCTCTTGCTCCTGGGGGAAAATCTTGATTAGAGCCCCGCTTCTGTGTCCCTCAAAATTCCCAAACCAAATCTTAACAAAACGTTCATTTATTTAAAAGATTATTTTCAATTAATTAAATAATAATTTATCATTTAAATTATTTAATAATGTTAATTATTTTGATTATTATTATAAAATTATTATTGACTGATTTTATTAATTAATTATTTTCATTTATTATTTGCGCCCTGAAATCTATTCTGATAAAAATAAATTTGAAAATTATTATGACCGTTCGATTGTTTATTTGAAATTTTGCGCTCTTAAATTTCTACGCCCAGTGCAAGTGCCCACTGTGTTCCATCCTAAAACCGCTTTTGTCCTTGTGTCTCCCTCACCCTCATGTGCGTAGGCGGGACAATTACATGTCGTTTTATACACTCGAAAATAATGCTTAAAAAGATGATTCTTTGGCCTAGTATTTTTCATGTGGGGTCTTCCTTTTGCTCCAAATTTTAGAAAACATATTTTGAAAGTATTTTGTATTTTTAAATTTATTTTACAAATTCATCGATTTATATAGTCTTTCAAGTTTCGATTTGAAATTTGATATTAATTAATATTTTCTCAATTGTTGCTACTGAGCCATTGAGTTCTGGCCCTCGTGCGCCAAAAGGCAGAATTTTGATTCCCCCCCCCCCTCCCTCCCTGATGTCCTACAGCATTTTTGGCCCAAATTTTAACAAAATTTTCATTTATTAATAAAGTCATTTTTAATTTATTTATCAATTAATAATGTATTTTTAATTATTTAAATTATTATTTAATTTTCATTATTATTTATTATTTAATTTATTATTCGTTCACAATTCATTAATCAATTTATTAGTTAATTATTATCCTAATTTAATTATTAAAATTTTTTGTTAATTAACCAATAATTCTGTTAATTTATTAACTGCCCTCTCTACTTACCTTTAATATAAATAAAATTTAGAAAATTACAAATTAAATTACAAACATTAGATTATTTATTTGAAATCTTGTGCACCTAAAACCCCCTCTACACCAAGCTCTCCAAGCCACCTCTGTGCCATCTCATCACCTGTAGAAGGAAGATAAAGATAATACAGTGGTAGTAGAAACCAATCCATAAGGATTTTTTCAGTTAATGGTTCTTTATTTTTACAAGCTTCATAAGGTCTGTCTAGTGAATAACCGAAGCGTCTTTCCTGTTGGAACCAGGTGACGGTAATAATTCTAAGGTAAATATGGTAAGCAATGGTAAATAATGACTAAAAAGCAAATAAACTTCATCTACATTGAGATAAAAAATGCTTGGCTCGTATTTTTATTTGATTTTTTGCTCGAACTTCGGTAAGAAAAAAAAATGGTCACAGAGTGGCAGTCTTTTCAGAATAAAAAATCCAACATCGTCTCAACTTTCCTTGACTATTGAAAAAAAGAAGACTAAATCCCATCATTTAAGGACTTGTCATTTTGTCTTCTGTAAATTTAAATAAAAGTGAATGTCTGTTCACATTTCAAAGTATTTTTCAAATATATTTGTTGATTGCTTAGAGGAGGGAGGGCAAATTCGTCTTTTTTTAATTTTGTTTAATGAGAATACAAAAGAAAACACATTTTTAATGAAAATACTCCCACAATAGGTATTCAAAATATAGGGGAAGGGGCGAAAAACCCATGGGTTATAGCCACTTGTCCTAATGTGGTACTAATGTGTAAAAAAGCAGCCCTTTCGGGGTGCTTTAGTAAAGAACAACGAGCCTTAATGCTTTTTTCCGACTTCGTTTTGTAAGAGAGGTCGTAGAAACTTTGGAGGGCTTAATTGATTGAAAACTTAAACTTCTAGTGCCCTTTTCAAGGGTCGATTGTAACTGGATTAAGGAAGATGCAAATTTTTCACGTAAAACTGTATTTTTTTGGTATTTATGTACTTTAAAAGAGAGAATTTTACGATAGCCAATTGATTTTTTATGGTCTATGTCTTTAACCAAAAGGCTTACAGTCCCCCAGATTGAAAAAAAAATTCTACAGTATGATCAGATTCGACAGTATAACGCGAATACCGTAAGAGTTCCGTATTAATCTATAAATCGTCAGCTGATATTAATAAACAACGTAAATGAACTATCAACTCTACTTTTCACAGGAAAAAATTCATAAAAATTCTCTAGGCCTATTGAAACTAAGAAGAATAGGATGGAACACAAGTCTAGTAAATGTCAACTTCGCAAGCTTTTAGAATAAGACAGACAAACAACATACGAAAGAAATTATTAAATGCCATATTGACAACAAATAGTGAGGGGATAACAAAATTAAGTCAGTTTCAAACTCGAAAAGTACAAAATTTCCAGAATGTTAATATCAAGGGTTGTAGAGGCATTGGCTGTTATGGCCTCTCTTGTGCCCTGAGCAAAACATTGATTAGCGCCCCTCCCTTTGTCTTCCACATAATTTTCAGTCCAAATTAAAAAAAATAAATTATTTATTAACAAAATTATTTTCAGTTTATTTATTAAATAATTATTTATTTTTACTTAATTTTTTTTCTGAAAAGTTTTAATATTCAATTAGTTTATAAGTAAAATCATTTTCTAGGCAGAAGTTATAGTTAGTTTTAAACAGATTTTTTATTATTCAAATTCGACCCTTCTTTGCTTGTAATAGTAATTTTGGTGCTTGTATGATAAACCCCCTACCGCTAAGTTGTTCATACATTGACGCATTAGAGAAACGTTTTTTGTTAGTTAGTTTCTTTTAGCTTAGCGTGCGATAAAACAAAAAAAGTGACAGAATAAATGGAAAATATATAATTGGGCTATATATTTGCGCATTAGAGGGCGGTAAAGTATTTGGACAGTGCGAAGTTAGAAAGCAATTCTTACTACATAATATGCAGAATAATTGTACCTAACACATTAGGCATGCAGAGCCGCTATACTTCCCCCCCCCCCTAATGTGCAAATATATAGCCCAAATGTGATTCTAATGTATTATATTTTTATATTACTTTGGTATATTTCATTAGGATTGAGCGTCAGAGAAACATATTAGAAGAATATTAAGTAGGGGGTATATCATACAAGTACCGTAATTTTTTGGGATAAATATCTTATCTGGGGGGGGGGTCAAAAGGGGGAAAACAAAGATTTTCTCATGGTTTCCAGGAGACGTCCTTTGAGAAATTCAACAGCTTAAAGATATAATATCTATAATCATCCAAAACTGTTCCAAAGCCCAAAGCGGCCTAAAATTATGGTTTGGGTAATATCTCTAAAAACTGGCTAATAAACTTCCAAAATCCAACCTCTGATGCAACCTCCAGCTCAATAAAATGCTGGTTCTGCCCATCTATGATTTTACTACATTACTATACGTATTACGTTAGGATGCAACAATTGCCGTGCCAGAATTTCTATGGCTTGCGCAACAAAATCCTGTAGCTTTTTTAGTTTTCCCAGACTTTTGGTAAAGCTTCCTGACTTTAATTTCAGTGAAAAGGTAAATCCAGTGAAACCTGAGCAAAAGAAGCTGAAGCCAAGTGCTGTGAAAATGACAACGTAATTCACTTCATTCCTTTGGTATATGCGAAAATACTGTTTGACTCTTCTGTCAGCAATCAATTTTGGAATGACTTTTAAGTGTTCGGGCTATTTTAATATGTGAAATACAGGAAGGCAAATTATTTCTTGTGGGAACGACAAATTAATACTGCAAAACCGCACAGCGGTCAAATACACCTTACCTTGGGCCTCGGATTTATCGTAATCTAGGACTAGCGCATAAAGCCTAGACAGACACCTCAATACCCAGCTGCAGGTATAGCATCCTCCCACTGTAGTTGAAAATACAGCTCCACACTTCTTAGATCCCGGATGTAGCAGGTTGTCTTGGTCAGCGTTTTTTGCGCCCCTTAGGGTAACACTAATATTTAATATTTTTCTCATATATCTTTTTTTTTTTTGTTAGTTTTTTTTCAAGAATGGTCACACACAAAAGTTGTATGCAGTTTATTACGAAGGGTACTCAATAAGTAGCGGGTCAAATCACGCCCTAAGTCAGGAGTCCAAGACATATCACTGGAATGATAAGGCGTACTTTTTTGTGAACATGTCACTGAAATACTGGCTGTTATTGGCTAGTTGATCTTCAAGATAGTCACAATAAATAGGCTCCTGTGAATTTCAAAATACTATAAGCATGCCTGAAGGCCTGCCATTTCAACAAATCGTGAACTCAACATGTTACTTTTCCCTATAACAGTGGACGTCCACGTGTGGTACTGCTAAATCCAGAAACAGTTCAAACTGGGATAGGAGACCCTTTCAAATCACCCTAAATGCCCTGCCATCGTCCATCAGACTTCGATTTAACTGGGCCCCTTAATGCTCTCCCCAGAAACCAATTTTGATCCAAAAGTGGCTTGGTGCAAAAGTCCCCGAAATATTGGCAAGTAGAGATTTTCTTGTAAATATTGACAAAACTCAAATATATATATATATATATATATATATATATATATATATATATATATATATATATATATATATATAAATATATATATATATATATATATATATATATATATATATATATATATAAATATATATATATATATATATATATATATATATATTTAAATTCTTGAAAAGTTGAAATTACTGAAAAAAATTTTGAGACCCCCCCCCCCCCAGAGCAACGGAAACTCTGAATATATATATATATATATATATATATATATATATATATATATATATATATATATATATATATATATATATATGGACCCACAGTTATAAAAAGTTCTTCGTTTTATATAATTCATTTTATTATTTTATACTAATTCATTTCTTTAGTTTCTGAATCCTCAGAAAAAAGAAAGACTTGCTATGTACTGCTGAACTCGAGATCTTTTGGATATTTTGAGTATCAATAATTCCAATCTTTCTTAATATTGTCCCCATCCACAAAACACTTCATGGATTGGGTTTGGCTGCACTTCAAAAAATATATATATCCATGGTTATATGAAAGACTTAGATTTATATATTGTTTGAGTTTACTTTAATTTTTGCAATTTTAACTTTACAAAAATGAAAGAACATCTTTGCCAAAAAAGTACAAGAGACAATGCAAATTTTTAACTGTTTCTTTTTTTTACTTCTAATTTGCTTAATTTTTTGAAAACTAAACATTAACTTTAAACCTGGGCCAATTTGAGCTTATTTTAAATACTTCGAGTTATTTATCTAGTCTAAAGAAACACACAAAAAATAAAAAATAAACATATTGATTGTCCCGGAGACATACCATAGAAAGGCAACCAAAAGAATTATATTTGGTTAGCCTGAACAGGCCAATGGATATTGAGAACTTTTGGAGGTGTTTTCACAAAATATTTCTTCCACCTCCCTCTGAAATAATAACTAAGTCATTCATTTTCTTCATCCTGTAGAGTTGCCAGTTCAGTTTCCGTAGTTACGAAAGACCTTTAGGCTGGTTTGCACTTTTCCTCGTTTATTTTGTATTTTGTTTCTGTATTTGTATTTGCTATAAAAGTTCATTTTTTCCTTTTCTCAAAATCCATCAGTGTTGCATTTTTACATTTATGATGAGTAATGAAGTTACACTTATACCAAAGTAAACATATTCAGAATTGAAATCCACGAGCCACGTTTGAGTTAGCACAACAATGACATCAAACAGTTCACATCACAACAACATTTTGCTCTTTAGCGTTTAGTTTGTAACATTTTATGTCAATTTCGAATGGCATATCTAGTGCTTTTTTTGGGGGGGGGGGGTAATTTCAAATACAATACTTTAACACTGTATAATACTGAATCAGCTTTTATTTAGTAATTTAATTGATTTTATTTCTCCTGAAACCTTTCATGCTTCCGGTCACTATATAGATAGCGTTCGCCACCTTTTCAAATCGCTACAACTTCCCCAATATAAGGAACAAATAAGTTTTCATACCGATTTGTCTTTCATTTCACAAGATCTAACTTCAGCTTTGACCTAGTTCGGACATTCACTGTAACATCTAGTTGTAAGATTTGACGGTACCGAGGTAAGGCAAACAATGTTTTCTCAGAAAACATCATTAAGTAGTCATGCCTATCTCGTAATGAGTCAAGCCATATTTTTTGCCGTATTTTGGAGTACTTCCGGTTATGATTGCTATTGCCTTTTTCTGAATAACTTCAGTTTTGTCACACAAATAGCTACTACCCTTTTCTGAATGAAACCCAAACAGATGCGACGTCTCCGAATTGCGGTCTTACATAAGTCAGACAGGGAGTTTTGACACTATCCCACCCAAGTCAACCCATTGCAATAAGAGTTTACACTAATATGGTGGTCGGCTTTTACTAGCTTATCAACACGCTCAGTAAACGTACAATAAGACGAAAATTTATAACACCCAAATGTGTTTATTTTGAATTAATAGTAATATTCATTATATATTTTTATATAAATAAAATTTAATTGCATAATACTTATGAATATCAAAACAACAAAAAATTTTAAACGCCGAAATTTTTATATTAATAATGTATAATAATGTTTATTATATATTATTATATGAATAACACTTAAATACATGATATTTAAAATATATATTAGATCCAAGAATAAGCACCAAAGCTTTCCTTTTATTCTTGACTAAACATGGTTATGACTAAATTTATTGGACTAAAAACTGTTGTGACTAATATTCTTGACTAAAATATAATGGAACATGAAAGAGAAATAAATTAAGGAATAAAAAAGTTAATAAATTGAAGGAATAAAAAAGATCACATCTGACATTGTTATGTTGCTTAGATACCCAAAAACTGTTTACTAAACTGCTATCAAAGGGCAATGTAGGCACCATTATATTTGTATCCTACTGCTCTACATTATACTACTGATCCTCTCTTTGAAAACAACTTAGCCAATTGTTTTTGCTATTATGTCAGATATTCGGAAATGTCAGACGCAATCTTTAAGCATAGGAGTAGCACAGTATTGAGCAATATTATAATAGTTTAAACGATTTGGAAGTTTTACCTGCCATACTTGGACTCCCTCCACAGATCTCGTTATAATATAGGAATAAACATCTCCAAGATAATAAGCTACACAAAACAGACATGGAAGCACACCAAAGATGACGGTGCCGTAGACGAATCGTGTGATCATTTTTACATTATTTTTTCGGGTCGCTGCTAGGCCGAAGAAAATTGATATAAGGCTGAAACACCAAATGTACTCCCAATAAAGAGGCTAGAAGATAAAAACATAACAAGAAAAACAAAATAAAAGCGTAACTGAATTTAGCAATAACAAAATTTCTCATGAAACAACTTAAAGAATACAGGGCCTTCAAAAAATAGGTTAAAGAATAAGGTTTCGGATAGAATGGAATGGAGAATAAGCATCCCCAGTTGAAGTTCCAGTTCTTGACTTTGCATATTTTACTTTTTTCTAAACCCTAATATTCCCAAATATACATGTTAATGTATTCCTGGTGCAAAACCCTAAGACGTAATAATAAATGACAGATATCCTTTGACTGGTTTCTAAACATGTCCGTGTTTTAAAATAAAAGCTGGGTGTATCTTTACAGACAAAAATTTTATTTTCTACAGCGGCCTAATAGAATTACTAAAAAGTAACGCAAAAAGTTATCTCAAAGACAAATATTTTCTTTTCTGAAAATCCAGTTTTTAGAGCAAAGCCCGATTGTTCCCATAAGCTAATTTTAAACAGTTTGTGGTAACTAATTATAAGTAAGGAGTGATCCAGCTCAGAAGTAACCGAAACTCTAAAAAACAGAATTTTTATACAAATAGATAAATCAAAAGAATTGAATTTTATGCTGATTTTAAATATACGAGTCTTGTAAAGTTTTGTTGTACCCATCAAAAGTTACAAGCGTGAGAAAATTTCTTTTATTTTTTAAAAAGGGGAAAGCAACCCGTCAAAGTTTTGGAATCTTAATGAAAATCATATCATCAGATTCAGCGCATCAAAGAACCCTCCTATAGAGTTTTTGAGCTCCTATCTGCAAAAATGTAAAAAAAAAAAATTGCCAGAAGATAGATCACGGATGCGTGTTTTTTAAACGTTTTTCACGACAGGACTAATTCCTGGCAAATACCACATTTTTCAGAATTAGCCCCTCCCCCAGCTCCACCAAAGACAGTGGATGTGGTCCGGTTATGTCAGTCACGTATCCTAAACTTGTTTTTATTATTCTCATCCAGTTTCATCCTGATCTATCCGCTTTAAGTGTTTTCTAAGATTTCGAACTGCCCCCCCCCCAATGACGCTGGATCCGGTTGAGATTTAAAATAAGAGATCTGAGTTACGAGGTCATTCTAAATATGAAGTTTCACGAAGATACGATTACTCCTTCGCAAGTTAAAAATACGGCATTTTTCTTATGTTTCAGAGTTAAAAAAATAGAGCGCATCCTTTCTAATTATGTCAATCACGTATATAAGACTTATGCTTATTTTTCCCACCAAGTTTCATCCAGATCCCTCAAATCTAAGCTTTTTCAATGATTTTAGGTCCCCCCAAACTCCCCCTAATGTCACCAGATCCGATCGGGATTTAAAGTAAGAGCTTTGAGACACAATATCCTTGTAAATATCATATTTCAGTGAGATCCGATCACCCATACGTAAGTTAAAAATACCTCATTTTTTCTAAGTTTCAAGAATTAACACCCCCCCCCCCCGAAAAAAAAAACTATCCCAAAGAGACCAGATGGGTTCCGGTTATGTCAATCATGTTTCTAGGACTTGTGCTTATTTTTCCCACCAAGTTTCATCCCGATCCCTCCACTCTAGGTGTTTTCCAAGATTTTAGGTTTCCCCCTCCCAACTCCTCCACAATGTCACCAGATCCGGTCGGGATTTAAAATGAGAGCTCTGAGACACGATATCCTTCCAAACATCAAATTTCATTAATATCTGATCAACCTTTCGTAACTTTAAAATGCTTCTTTTTTTATATTTTTTTCGAATTAACCGGCCCCCAAAAATTTTGGCACTTTATGACACTTGGTTAATACCAAGTGTCATAAAAACCATCAGAAATTACATTTTTTTAACTGAAAGTAAGGAGCAAAATTAAAACTTAAAACTAAAAGAATTTATTATGTATGCGAGGGGGCTCACCCCCTCGTCAATGTCTCGCTTTTTACGCTAATGTACTTTTAGTAATTTCAAAGAGCTATTTATTCCAATTTAAAAATTTTTGGAATTCAAGGGGCATTCTTAAAGAATTTGAACCAAATTCAAAATAAAGCGTAAATAGCGAGGTATTGACGAGGAGACCCCTTCATTTTACCTATATTAGGGAGTTATTCCCTTCTTCAGTACCTCACTCTTTGTGCTAAAGTTAGAATTTTGTTAAGTAATGGCCCATATAAACAGCAATTTTTTTTGTGTTATTTTTTATCTATCTTAGCATATGAAGAGCTTGCCCCCTTCATAATACTTTTTACGCTAATTTTTGACTTGATGTTCCAACTATTTAAGAATGACTCCTGATACACAAAGACCGTTTAATTAAAATAATAAGCTTCATGATAAATTCACAAACGTTTTAGCGTAAAGAGCGAGGTACTGAAAAGGGGGTAACTCCATCATATACGTAATAACAGCCAAAAGAAAAATATGAGAAATTTGCGGCTCAAATAGTTAGTGGTAATGGATTGTAAATAAGGAGGGACCCAGCTAAATAGTAGCAGAAACTCTAAAAAAAAAAAAATTCAAAAAAAAGATTTTGATATCAATAGGTTTATTAAAAGATTTGGTTGTTTATGCTGATTTCAAATATAAAACTTCACTAAATTTAATATTAGCCATCAAAGCTTACTTGCCTGAGAAAATTTTCCTGATTTTTAAAAAAGGGGAAACACCCCCTAAAATATGATTTTCTTACGGGTTAAAAGAATAATTTAGTAAATGATTCTTTTTTGGGATGGGTTGTACCATATTTTTTTTTCTACTTCAATCGCTATCAACTCGAAGAGAATTTTCAGCGTGTTTTATTTGGATGTCAATCTGATTAACTAAAAAAATCCGATCGGTCAAAAATTGATTACTGCGAAACAGCTAATTTCTTACCTGATTTTCAAATAAATGAATTTTTAATTACGTTACCATATAAGTCGGCACATATAGTCTATTATTTTAGACGTACAATAAAAACAAATAATCAGAATTAATAAAAGTATAGAAACTGAGTCAAAAAATTTTTGGTAAAAGGGCTCTCGATTTCAACAGGTGGCTTGAAAATTTACATAATATCTTTAACAATAGATATTAAGACGGTGTTGTGCATAGATAATTACGGTTCTGTCACATTTCGATGTAAATTCTCTATCCTATTGGAATTCTAGGAACTGGCGTTACTCTTTCTTTTTTTTTTCCAAGTTTGTTATATAATCGAGGACATAAGGCAAGAAGTTGAAGTTTTTCTAATCACATTCCATAAGGGCACTACCCAGAGCATATTGACGCCTTACGCACCCTTTTACCCTTGTTGGTTCAGTTATTTTAATATAAAAGGCGCTATAGAGTCTAAAAATAAAGTTGATAATATAATCGCAAAAATTGAGGCAAAATTCAACAGACATCTTTTCAATGCAACTTAGACGCAAGAATCATTCTCCCACAAATTGGCAAGACCCTGTTATCATTCCTGATTCCAAGAAAGATGCAATAACTGAATATAAGAGATTCTACAATATATCCTTTATTAGTATACCAGCGAAGAACTTTGCTATTGTTCTCCTGAATCACTTTAGATCTGAAAAAAAAAAACAAAAAAACAAAACAAACAATCAAGCTATGATCAGATCAGGCCTGAGATGCACTGGTTAGCTCTTTGCTCTGATATAGATCTTTGAAAAGAGGGTCAAACAACTAAAGCACTCTGTATTTAAATTTGTCACAACATTCAACTGGTATTCCTGTTGTGGGATAGGGATGACAATGTTGGAAAATGGAGTAATGCCCGAAACTGCTAGTTTACTGCAGGCATACTTCAAATACATATGACCCTGAACCATGTCAACACATAGATTTGTTTTGGTCTGATATTGAATTCGATATGAGGCTAGAATATATTTTCGTCCAAATGCTTTCATATTTATAATGGGCTGAATTTTGAAAAAAGCCATGCAAGGTTGTGGAGTAATTTTTTAGATTTAACCAGAGTTAACGTAAAAAAACAATTCCCTAGTAAAATGTTTAAAGCAAAGAATGAATAGGACTGAAGCTATAAGAACAAATTAACCCTGTTTTCTTTTATAAATAGTTTGTTGTGACACCGGTTTTGCAGTGGCACTTTATCGCTTACGCAAAGTAGCTGACGTTACGGAGTTTCAGTAAATTGATTTTATATTGAATTTTTTTTTATTAGACTAATGCTTCCATAAGCTCCGTAACATGAACTTTTGTATACAATATTGAACTCCCAAAACAGTAACCAAACATTATCATTAAAATGTTACTATTCAACAAAAGGGAAGATTCTGGAGAAAGAAACGAAATTTGTGTATTTACTTTGACTCAAGTAGTGGTGAAAATTTAGTTTTGTTCGTAGTTTTTTCTGAGCAAAGTAGGAAAAAAAAATCAGAAATTGAAAAATCATTGCGTTGACAGTGCCTATTATCAAGTAATATAAGTCATTTATGTTTAGTTTAAACAATTCAAGTTACTTTAGGTTTTTATGTTGCTTATGTTACGGATCTTAAGCTAAAAATTTTCAGTTTTGTGAACAGCTTACGAAGACTCCTCTGGTGCAGTTATCGGGAGGAAAAACTGAAAAAGGTCGGTCAAAGAAATTACGACGTTAAAAAATATTATGTTTTTATTGACTTGAAGCTTACTATGTATGTAGACAAGGAAACATAGGCTTCAATGGATAGAAATTGAAAGCTATGCTTTCGCCGATTCCTAACGTGCAAAATTCACCACACACTTTTTTGAAAAAATTGCCATTGGACATCGGAAAACACTCAAAATGTCCTCTTTGAAAGTAATGCCAATTGATCAAGATTCTAAGAGATTGAAAAATTACTGCCATCAATTACGAATCTCTACTTCCTTCGATGCATTTATTAATTGTTGCCTCTCACATGATTTGAAAACCACAATTTGTAGATTGATGATACTACTCCTAAAAAGATGCCGTTATGACTAGCTGCACATTGATTGTTATCAATTTGGAGACATTGGCAATCCTGTACCTTGACTGCCGGGAAACTTCAACCAGACAACTAGGCTATTCAGAGAACAAATTAGGCTAGGCTAGCTTATTTTCAGTATGAAAACTAGTCATCTAAAAAGGAGGCAAACTAATGATGATTTAGCGGATTCTTCATTGAAAAGTGAAGATGGTAAGTTGAGAATCATGAAATGACAAATGTAGGCTTCTAGAGTAGCCTATGCAGAAATTAAAATGACACAAGGCCTATCACTGAAACTAGGTTAAAAAGCATGGTATTGGGATAGAATACTTTTCGGTAAAATTCTAGTTAATTGACTTCCTGCTATCTCAGAAAAAGTTTAGGTTAGGAAAATGAAACTTTCAGGGATGAATCTGCAGACTAAAGTATGTCCTGGGAAGGTATTTTGAAGCAACTTCCTCCACTTCTTCTCCCTCTAGAGGGCCCTGACCTTTGATGACCTTTAAAAATATGTGTGTTATAAAAGTGAAACCTTGCAAAATAGATCTTCTGCCTAATTGAAGTACAACAAAATTGTTTTCAGCTTCATAACTTTGCTCAACTCCATTCTATAAGGTTTTAAAGATATGCAAATACATTTCCTAAATTTTGAAAAAAACATTGATATGGCTCAAAATTCTACTCAAATAACAGGAATTGCATTTTCAGAACTAAAGGCAGAGAAATGGCAACTAGTAGGCTAACTGAAAATTAAGGTAAAATGTTGTTTTGTCAAAATTTCAATAGGTATAGACCTGTCACATAGGCAAATTTTAGGGCCCTCTAGAGGGAGAAGGAGTGGAGGTGGGTACTTTGAAATACCTTCCTGGGACATACTTTGGCCTGTAGACTCATCCCTGAAAGTTTCATTTTCCTAACCTAAACCCTTTTTGAGATAGGAAGAAGTCAATTAACTAGAATTTTACCTACTTTTCTTTGGCATTTGGGAGAATATAAATAGGTTTTTAAATTGCCCCTATTTTACTGCATTAGTCTTTGACACAATTGAAGTTTAGACCCAATTGCCATCTGGCTGGAGCAAGCTCAGTGGGAGTAATTTGTCATCATAAATTCAAAATGTGGTCTCTGTTTCAATAAGTAGTATGAAAAAAGTTATATTTAATATTTGCAAATTGTATAATAAATATCAAGCCATAAAAGTTACATTTTAAAATCAGAAGACAATAAGCTTTGTGTTAATATATAAATAAAACTGAAAGAATATATGTATCAAATTAGAATAATTGGTATTTCAAAAAAGAGGTTCTTCTAAGTAAGTCAATAAACTAATAATTTCTAAGTGTTTGATCTTTACTATTATGATTTAATATCCTAGCCTAATACCCATATTGTTGCTTAATTTAGATTTTCAGCTATTCATTGGCATATACAATTCTTCTCAATCCATATTTGGTAATAAGATGTGAGGGTTTGAGTTTTACATAATTTTGCTCAATTGAATACTGTTATTTTACCCTAGTTTGAACACCAATGCTTGTGTGAAATTCAAGGCATTGATTTTTCTCCATCTTGAAAGGCAGTAGAGTTGTGTAAGTAAAGGTTCCTGGAAAGCATGTAGACCCTATAGTAGGGTAAATTCGCTGTTTGAAACATAGGGGCTCTAAATAGGGCAAACAATTTTGTCCTATAGAGGACTCATTAGCTGTCAATTGAAAGCTTTGGTAATATTCTAGTTAAATGACTTCTTGCTATCTCAGAAAGGGGTTAGGTTAGGAAAATGAGACTTACAGGGATGTGTCTACAGGCTAAAGTATGTCCCAGGAAGGTATTTTGAAGTACCTACCTCCACCCCTTCTCTCTCTAGAGGACCCTGACCTTTGATGACCTTTAAAATATGTGTGTTATAAAAGTGAAACCTTGCAAAATAGATCTTCTGCTTAAATGAAGTACAATAAAATTGTTTTCATCTTCACAACTTTGCTCAATCCCAATTTATAAGATTTAAAGATATGCAAATACATTTCCTAAAATTTGAAAAAAATCATTGATATGACTCAAAATTCTACTCAAATAACAGGAATTGCATTTTCAGAACTAAAGGCAGAGAAAAAACAACTAGTAACTGAAAATTAAGGTAAAATGTTGTTTTGTCAAAATTTCAATAGGTCTACTTGTCATGTAGGCAAATTCTGGGGCCCTCCAGAGAGAGAAGGAGTGGAGATGTGTACATTAAAATACCTTCCCAGGATATACTTTAGCCTCTAGACCCATCTCCAAAAGTTTCATTTTCCTAACCTAACTCCTTTCCAAGATAGCAAGAAGTCACTTGACTAGAATTTTACCCAAAACTTTAGATATGCAATCAATTAAAAGTTTTTGAAAGACTACTTTTTGAAATTCCCTATCATATCCTATCCCTATCCTATTCCCTATCCTAGAGGCAGTAATGCTCTGAAGATTTGACTAATTTAGCTATGATAAAAGTGGATATATCACTTGATGCCTTTTTTTTTGAAGTTTCTCACAACTTAAGGTAAAATTCTAGTTTAGTGAATTCTAACCCAACTTAATAATTATGTGTAGGACACATTACATCTTATTTAGTAACATAAATACTTACTCTTAAGTATTACTATGGCATTATACTTACACATTATACTTACTATGGCAAGTTCCCAAATTAAATGGCAAGTTTCTTTTCATGAAAAAGGCAATTGTGAATTTTAGTTTATAAGCTTTTTTTTGGGGAAAAGCTAGAAAATTCCACAGGTTTGATACACAGCTTAGATACCAATATACAGTTATGAAAACTCCTTTCTTGCCCAAGAGAAGCAAAACCTTCTCACACTCTATGTAGGTGATTCTAAGCTTATTGGGGTAGCATCATCTTGGGCAGAGGCTGCCTCAATCCAAGCCAGTCTCAACAAGCTAGATGACTAGGCTAGACAATGGCTACTTGAATTTAATTTAAGCAAATGTAAAGTTTTATATTTTGGCAATAAAAATCAAAAACATATTTACACCATGCAAAACCAAATAACTGGTCAAAGAAAACCCCTAGTTGCAGTTACAGAGGAAATATACCTGGGTGTCATAGTTGACTGCCAGTTTTGAAGTCATACTGAAAAGATTGTAGCTAGTGCAAACCATACTTCAGAGACAATTAAACAAAGATTCATGACTAAATCTCCACAAGCAATCACCAAGTTATACAAGAGTCTTGTCAGAATAAGGCTAGAAACTGGCATATGAATTGCATCCCCCTTCTACAAAGTGGAAAAGGACATGATAGAGAAAGTACAGAGGAGAGCAACAAAGATAGTAGACAGGTGCCAACATCTTCCTTACCCAATGAGACTGCAAACTCTGGACTTATGCAGCATGACTTACTGAAGAAAAAGGGGTGACATAGGTGTAAGTGACAAAACTTACAAATTGATTCACAACAATCCAGTTTATTGTCTCTTCTTCATTGTTTCATCACAGCAGACAAAGGGTCATTCTAAGAAGCTCATAAAGGTCAACGCTCAGAGGAGACAACGCCATCACTTCCTAACCAACCAGGTTGTAGACCTGTGGAGCTCCTTGAGCAATCATACTGTTTCCAGTAAGACCATTGAAGAATACAAAGTCTCACTTGACAAGGAATGGAGGCTGGAATGGGACACCTTGGAGTCCCAGACCAGTGCATAAACCCTAGTCAGTAAAACTAACTTAATATCCAAAACAATTCCAAATTGATCCACATGGCAATTTTTGAAGAAATACTGAGCAATGCTACAGGATGGAAAATCCTTCAATTGCTCCAAGTTGCAATTTAAGGTAATTAGTTTGTAAATAAATTGTCATAAATAATAAACTCCAAAGACACCTATTTATAGCAATAGAAATCCACATTCAATTAGCAAGTATAATATAAAATGTTTTCATGAATTTTCTATTTAAGTGTGCATTTTCTCCATGATAAATTTTACTGTTGGTGTTTGCTGAGGAGCCTCACTGGACATAACAAAACATGCTAAGAAAACAATTCTTACTTCATAATATCCAGAATAATCATAGTTAACTTGTTATGCATGAAGCTATCCTTTATCTTAACTTCTTTCATTCTTGTGCACTTTTTCTGCCACTTTTCTGAAAAAAGTATAGATTCAATTAGAATTTTTTTTTCAGTTTTTAAACTTTTGCTGAAATAAATACAATCTGCAAAATTTGTTTATAGATACCACTTTGTACAAACCTCAGTTGCATCAACGCAAATTAAACTATTTATCATAACATCTGTTAAAAGAAAAATGGTGATAAATTAGGCTAGGCCATGTTGGTTATGAAGATAGTATCTGGGCATTTGTTTGAGCATGTTTTTCAGAACTGCTTATTTGAATCCATGCTTTTTTTCAGAAATGTGATGGGAAAAGTATAAATCAATGAATGAAGTGAAGATAAAGCTTAACTTCATGCAAAATATGCTAACTATGATTATTCTGCATATTATGAAGTAAGAATTGTTTTTTTTTTAATATGTTTCCCTATTTCCAGTGAGGCTCCTAGGCTTATATCTTGCCATCAACTAACAATAGCATAGAATTTGTTGGGAACTGTCTGAATTTGAGCCATCATAGAGTTTACTTTTTAATCCCTAGTAATGACAAAGGCAAAGCAATAGATAAAGCTATGTTTTTTATTGCAGCAAATGCTTAGGCTTTACTTCCAACCAAGTTCTAGATTATCTGGAAATTTCAAAGAAAAATAATTTTTAAAATTCCTTAAAACATACTCACTAGTATCCTACAACTGTACTTAATAAATAATTGTATTAGTAAAATGAATTATAGAGAGTTGTTCATTACCACAACTTAAAGAGTTTGACCTTTGTTTTAATGATACACAGTCCATAGAAAAGGTTCTGTTGACATACCTTCATAAGATATATTTTGCATATCCCTTAGACGCATAAAATCACCTCCATAAACTAATTGAAAATAACAACATTGGAAAAATTTCTGATTTGGAAAATTTTAACTCTTTAGGAACTAAAGAGTTCTTTAGTTCTTTAGGAACTAAAGAGTCCTAAAGAGGCCATGAAAACTGCCAAGTAACATTGCTACTATGCTACCCGATTTTTTGTATAGCAGAGCACAACTTGTATTTTGGCAATTTTTCTTTGAGCAAAAATTATTTTTAGAGGTAAAAATGGCATTTTTAGACTAAATCTGTCAATATATTTGAAAACTGCTAAGTAGCATTGCTACTAAGCTACCCCACCTTTTGCACAGCAACTCCTGGATAAATATATTTATCACCAGTAAAAATTTCAGTATACCCAGTATCCATCTTTGTGAAATTTTATGGAAGATTTGCCCTTAACTGGTAGGATAGAGTATAAAATTAACTTGTGCACTTTTATTTTTGATATTTGTCAGTAACCCTAGGGGATACACCATTGTGGTCCCATGTAATCTTCAAATATCATACAAAGAATCTTTGGCAAATCATTTGACTTCTGTTGTCTATCCAGAAAGGAGGAGATAAGGGGGTTCTGTTGTGGTTTTGTACCCCACCCAACCACTTATGCAGCAAAAAATTGAAAGTTTTCAAAGATTATTGTTTTCAATAAGTTCAAGGGGAAATTGTCGACTTCTTTTGCTCATTTCTAGGGATTAAAAAGTAAACTCCATGACAGCTCAAATTCAGATGGTTCCGGACAAATTCAGCACTATTGCTAGCCAGCAGCATAGTTTGCACACTTCATATTATGTTGCAAACTTCAAAATTACCAAATCATCTCCTATGGTTGGAAAGTTTTTAAGCATCTACCTTTGCTCTTACCCCTTAAAGGGGGCACTGACCTTTGAAAAAATTCATGTTACATAATTAAAACTAGTATAATTCTAAATGAGAGATATTTTGTGAAAATTTTATATTATGAAAATATAAAGGCTATAAGTAAGGCAGAGGATAAGTGAGCCAGCATCACTTAAGGTATTCCTAATATTCTTTTGAAATAAAATAATTATTCCACTTACAAATCCAATTTAAAGCCCTTTAATGATCCTAAAGCGTAACCTAATTCCTTATTTTTGGCACAGGAAAAAGGTTAAAAATTGTGGTTAAAAACCTGCAAGTCAATTTTAAATCAGTTCTTTCTACTTTGTATTTTCACCATTCATTAATGATAAACAATCAAATTCAGTAACCTTGCAATTAATAAACCCTTTATTTCTGGCATTTTGGACAATATTTAACAATACTTTGTTTTTTTGTTTTTGTGAACTGTTTTTTTTTTTTTTTTGAACTGGTTTGTGAACCTGTCACAACCATCAGACCTATATCTGATTGTTAAAAAATTTCAGATCTTCTGGATTTAAATATTATTTTAAATTGATTTGTAAAAACAGATTACAACGAAAGTAGACAAAATAATGTTATAAAGTAAGTATTTTTTTATTTATGTCTTTTTTAGGCTATTGCTAACCAAGATGGTATCCTACAGCTATGTACAGGATCGTAATAGGGAGGGGGTGCTTATGCAAGTGAAACAATTATTATGTCTTATTATTCTTGTTAACAGGTTTGTGAAAAAAAGTTTTACATATATTTTCTTTTTTTTGTGGCTCATTTTGATTGTGTAACAAGTATAATCAGAATGACCAAGACTTTCTGAAGGGCAGCACTTTGCAGAGAAAAGAGCTGCATTCACCTTGGAAACTGGAGGTTGCCAACTACTACCCTAAATGAAAAGCAAACTTTTTCTGATTGTGGGGTCTTATTGTTTTTTTTTTAGTTTCTCATTAATAGTTGGTTCAAAAGAGTGCATTGCATGGTATGTTCATGTTTTAGGTAATAAATCAATCAAGAAAGCCAAGATATTACCTTTCTTTGTCCTAACTCAATTATTTTTCAAGATAGGTAAAATACCTCATAATAGAGTTTTATAGTTTAATTACCAAATATAGAACACAGATAAAAGCAAGGGATGATTTTGATGCTATATTCCTCCCTCTCTCATATTGCTTGGGCATAGCAATGAGCTATAAATTATACAGGAGTTTGCTAAGGGAACATTCTCCTCTAATATTTTCAACCAGTTGGTAGAAAAAATTGAGTAGGTTGAAGAGTGGCACAAAACACCACTATTTTCCTGGCTTTTTTTTAGGGTTAATGGCCTGATAGAAATATATGATGCAAGTTAATGATGAAAGATGATTGATCTCAGTCAATAAAGAACAAAAAAAAATAAAGTAATTTTGATTGCAATATTTCCATTCAGTTGGTATGACTAAAAAAAAAGAAGAAAAAAAAGCATTCTCTGGATAAACAGGACCTCAGATTGTGTGCCTAAGTCTAGATTGAAATGGAAAGAAGGAGACTAAAAAAATATACTCCTTTTGCAATCTTATAGAAAATTAAACTGACAAATGATATTTACATATTTTTTAACATAACTGAAAAACTCTAAAACAACATTGGTCAAATGTTCCCTGTAAGTTTGACATAATTGCATTCTAAGACCACACTGGCTATACATGACATATGAAAAAACCTATTCTCTGGTTAAACAGGCCTTCATATTGCATGCCTAAATATTGGTTGAAATGCAAGCAAGGTGGAAGAAACAATTCCTTTTGCAGTCTTGAAGAAAATTAAACTGACAATCAGATTTGCATGTTTTATACATAATTTAAAAAAAAAATACAACAATATTGGTCAAATATGTAAGTTTGGCATGAGTACATCCTAAGGCTACACTGGTCATATATGATGTATAGAATATATCATATGTGTATTCGTATGTCCTGTGTAGCCAGTATGGTCGTAGAAGGTATTTACAATCAGTCAGTAAATAAGACGAGACAGTCAGTAAAATCCATTACACTCCCCCCAAAAATTTTAGCTAGTGACACTTCTGTTAGACATTTGGAGGATGTATTTGTTTCTGTAGCAAATATTCTATTTGGAAAGAGTGTTGAATTGGTAATTGAATTGCACTGATTGTTTCTTGTTATTATAGCTAGTTAAGGAAAGAACCTTGCACCAAGATTACCCAAATAAATGTAAATTCTTGTTTTTCATTTCATTTTTCATTTTGGTAATTTAACACTTGGATAAATTTTAGTACACATTCAACACTTATTCCAGTTGTAATAGTCCATACTATGACAACTCTATTTCAGCCATCTACGCATAATTTAGTTGTAGATGGCTATAAGAGTTAGCTGATTTTGTGGGTTTGCATGTTTTTGCTTATTATTTTCAACAACAATTGGTTCATAATCTTAATTTGAATCTTGTAACACCTCATGTCATTCTATGATGTTTTCTTAAAAGTTCATACTGAATAAATCCTTATGCTAAAGTCAGACAAATGATAAATTAAACATTACTTTTTTTAATGATCTGAAGTGTGAATCATGGTTTAGATCCTATATCACATGATGTTTGATATATACTAGCAAATATTTTTTTGATGGCTCAATACCAGGCAAAACTGAATAAGTTGTGTCTTTCATAAGCACACACAGATCCGACTCTTGACTAGTGGCATCAGAGTATTTTTCATAGAGGGTTGGGTTGTAAAAACACATTTTATATCGCTATTTTCTTGAATGGGTAAGGGAGGTGCCAACTGTCAGGAAACAGGTACCCCAAAAGGGGTATCCTATGTAAAGTTTGATCTTAGGTATGACTCCTGAGAGTGACATCAAAGGATTTGTCATAGAGGTTTGGGTAGTACAAAATACATTTTATATTACTAGTTTCTTGGATGGGGAAGGGAGGTGCCAACTGTCAGAAAACAGTTACCCCAGGAGGGGTACCCCATGTAAAGTATCATCTTAGGTCCAATTCCTGAGAGTGATATCAAAGAATTTGTCATAGAGGGTTGGTCAGTACAAAATACATTTTATATCACTATTTTCTTGGACAGGGGAGGGATATATCAACTGTCAGAAAACAATTACTCCAGGAGGCATATGCCACGTATTGTGCCAAGTCTGTTGCAAGTGGTAGAACTGCATGGCATACATGACACTTCGAGAGACACACAGGTGGCAGAAAGTGTGTACCCACTTAAGGGTCTTCTGGCTAATCTTCGGTGGAGGGGTCCTTCTTTGTGAACAAACAGGTGCATTGATTGTTGTTTTGGATATTTAGGCTGATAATCTCTTCAGATAAATCAGTCTTTTCAGGAACTAAATAAAAAAAGGTTTTTTGATGAAATATGAAGTAACATGAAAGATAACACCCCATTTTATCTTACGAAAAACATGAAGCTCTGTAGAACAGACACTTTTTGCAAAAAAGTGACTAAAAGTAAAGCTAACAGCTGTATATTGAACAGCTGTTGAATACAGCTTTAACAACTGTATGTATATTCAAAAGTATATTCAACAGCTGTCTTTAAGTAAAAAAAAACCTAAATGAACAAGGTAAAAAACATCCAACTAAATAAAGCCTTAAAAAAAGAAAAAAAGAAGAGATTTTATAAAATTGAATCAAATCAACATAGTCTCAGCATCATAAATCCATGTAGGGTTGCCTAATTGATTAGTTTTAGAATTCATTTTTATTTTGAATGACTTAAATTTTGTTTTGTTTTTTATAATTTTTAACTCGTTTTTATTCTTTAGTATGAACAGCTGTTGGCTACGGTTTGCGTAGTTTCTTCAAGGTTTATTAGTTTATTCCTGGTCACTAATTACTTTGCTAATTACTTGGCTAATGACTTTTGTTTATAACTCATTTTTCTTTTCTTTTTTCAGATGCAAGTAGTGACTTGAGGCTAAAATATTTAAAGCTTTTAAATGACATAATTAGTAAGTATTTATTAATTGTATTGATATTCCTGTCAAAATTAATTTTCCTTACACCTTATATGTGCTTTAGCCTCCCTTGGCATAGCCTTTAACCTTTCTTTATCATTTGCGTCCTGTGTATTTTGTTTTGAAATGGCTAAAAAAATAAAAAAATGGAAATGAATCAATGGAAATATGATCTACTTATATGCTGAAGTTAGGTTACGATTTGCCCTAGAGAAGTTCTAGCAGATCAAATTAGATGCCCATTTTACCCACCCTAACCTTGGTTAAGATCGTATCATTTAGCTTTGATTTATTTGCCAGAAAGTAACTTCCTAAATAATTAAGTATGCTAGAAATGCTCTTGGCAATAAAAGTTTTACCTTTGTACAATTCTGATGCAATCAAACTGAACTAAGTCGGTTTAGTGACTTGTAACTTTTTTCATTATAAAATGAAGCTGGGGGGAGGGTGGATTGTTCAATATAAAGGAGGGTGGGATAAAATGTTTGTGTTTTTTTTCGAGTTGCTCCTGTGAAATACAAAAAAGACAGCTTTCGTTGAAAATACCCCAAAAGGCTTTTTTTCAAAATCTACAGTGAGGGGTAAAAAGACAGCAAAGCTGCCTAAATTGACGTAAGAACTTAGGCTACCAGTAAACCCAAAAAAACTGATGGATCAGTTTTTTGAACCGCAATTTAAGCTTAAAATATTTTCGTAAAGCAAAGAAAACCGACATATCTGCAGGGATTTTTTTTACAGTGCAGGCTCTGACCAGATACAAAATAAAAATAAAGTTAGATGATGCTGCTTTCCATCTGTTGCCCTTTTTTAGGGGGGTTGCATCTTAAGATTTGTTCTCATGAACAGGGAAGTGTCCAATATTTTTATTTGGGGCGTTTTGACCATGAAACTTATGACAGATCCAAGAATCTTTCTAAAGTATTCAGGGGTGTCTATTAGAATCACAATTCTTCTTAAGAAATAACTAGATCTACATTGCATGGGCGATGTGAGATGTTGTGGTAACCTTCGTTCGGCTTTGCCCAGTAAAGTGTTGCGAGAGCAACACTTTGGTTTTGTTTTCTTGCTTTAATTAAATGCTGAAGTTGTTAATCTGTAAGGATCTTATAATAAATACTAGGTATACCAATTCGCAAGAGTTGAAAACCCCTCAATGCAACTGGAAAAGGTTGCAAACCCCTCATTGCTGAAGATGATTTTAGCCTAATAGCCGATTATTACTTACAAGTCCCCTACATGTCTTACCACTGGAACCAAATTGGTCTTACCATCAAATACACTGGAAACAAATAATAGGTACACCAACTAGCAAAAGTTGCGAACCCCTCATTGCCGAAGATGATTATAAGCTAACAGTCGACTGTTGCTTAAAACTCCCTTATATGTTTTACAATTGGTATCGGCCTATTTTTGGTTTCAGTATGTACCTTACTACTGAAGTTGTCAACCCCTTTAAACTTTCCAGCTGATATATCTCATAAAGGAATTTTTCTACCAAAAAATCGATGACATATAATTTGATCAGCTCATCAAGAGCTATCGACCGCCATCGAAAAAATCTATCGTTCTTAGTTCAAAAGTTGACTTTTTTGCTGTAGGACAAGTTTCTAACATCATCACTTAGAAAGGAGCAAAGGATAATCTCTAATTTCTTTAGCAATGAGAAAACTTTTAATGTTTAAGAGGCACATCTGATAAGATTTCTCTACCGCAATGCCAAGTTCAAAAACCGAATGATAAATTCAGCTGAAATCATTAACAGAAATGGGTAGAAACAATAGATTTTTGGCCCGAGGCAAAAATTCTACGAAGTTTTCCAAAATGCAAAGTCATATTCATCAATATGGCCTAAGTTCAACACGTTCCGTAAAAACCGCAGAGGATAGACCCTTACCATTTTCTAGGAATAAGCTGAAACTGGGGTGCTAGAAACACGACAAACCCGAAATGTTGCTCTTGCAACACAACTAGGGTTAAATCACCAGCAACCCTGTTTATTGCCAATTTTTTATTAAAGCTGAAGCTGGATACCTGAAGCTAAAATAGTTTTTGCTGTTCTGGCAAAGTCTACATCCTACAATACATGATGGATGTTTGGCCAAATGCTTGTGTCAGAGTCCAGTATATTGGGGAAATTGCTAGCCATACACCGAGTTAATGCACATTTCATAAAGTGCATGCATGCCACAGCTGACCTTGTGTAACCACTTGTTTAGCATTTCCAACTGATCAACTTAACAAAAATTCTCTGAAGCAAGACCTTCCTTTTGTACAAAAGTATAATCAAAAGGAAAGGTATCACCTTTTTATAGATGTTTGTATACATTCTGTCGACATGTCTCTGACAAAAAAGAATAAATATTCTTGTTCGAAATTCAGTCTCCTCGTTTCTTTTGAAAATATGATCATGGATTAGCCCTTTGTGAGTTCTTTATGACCTTGCTTTTCTACTTGACTCTGTATATGCTTCTCCCCTTGCTTTGACCATCTGGACAGCATGACCTGTCAATGCAGTGTCAATGTATAAGAATCAAATATGAATCCAGATGAAAAGAGGAAGGACAAGATCCCAAATTGGTTTCGATTACAACTCCCCAATGAAGATTCAAGACGAAAATTTTTAACCCCAAATGGAATGCAATCACAATAATGTGGCAATGATGCAATCAAAATATATCACTAATTGTTGTAGAAAAAAATAGTAAACCTAAATGGGCTAGTAGCCTACATAAAGGCATCTATTTCAAAGAACAAAACAAAACTTTTTGAAAGCCTTCAAAATGACTATTTTGAAATTTGGAATTTCATTAGGAATTTGGAAATTTGGAATTTGGAAATTTGCAATTTTGGAATATTTTGAAATTTGTTCACATGGCAGCATGTGAACTCCAAATTTATATTTTTAGTTTCAAGTCATAAAAAAACTATATTTATGAGCTTCTTAGTGATTTATTTCCTGTAGCTATTTCTTATTGCACCCCCCCTCCCCACTATAAAAAATATTGTGCTCCTTAGACTTTTTCTTGGATTTCTAGTCTTATAGTGACTCCATGTTTCTATTGTTATAATTTCTGAAGGGCTTGCCAAGTAATCTTTCTAGATGGAAGAAGCAATTCTTTCAACTTGTTTTAGGTGGCTCCTTTTTAATAATATAATGGCATACCTGCTGGTTAATGTGTAATTCTTTTTCAAGATAAACGAGAAGAAATTGTCCAATTTGGAAGTGGACAGGCCATTCATGTCTTTGATGAAGCCAAGAAACTTGTCTCCCAAGGTTTGTACTTTTCTTTTTTAGATTTTATCTTAACCATTTGCTAAAGGTTGAAGTTAGGAGTCATATAAACCTTAAGACTTTCATATATTTTCCTTTGCTGTTTTTAATGTTAATTAAAAACATGTGTTCATTGGTGTCTTTGCACCAAGAATAGAATATTAGAAACTACACTGATGAAAATGGTCAAGCTTGGTTCTGAAGCGTGGATGCTCCGAAAAACGGATGAGAATTTATCTAGATGTTTCCAGAGAAATTGCTTATGGATTGTTTGGGGTACCTGACTGACTGGCCGTATCTGAAACTGCAAGCCGTATGAAAAATCTATATAAATCCTGCATTCTAGGCCTATAAAGGTTGATGAGAGGAAGGTTGAAAGAGGATAGTGAAGGTTGTGAAGGTTGAGAAGGTGAAGAGGAAGGTTGAGATGGCTAGGACACGTTCTGCGGATCAAGGATGACAGATTGCCCAAGATAGTCCTTGTCAAGCAACTGATTAGGGCCAAACGTCCTTGTCCATCTCGTAAGGAAAGATTTAAGTCCAATGAAAACTTCTTGGGAGGGTTAAAAAGGGAGACTTTGAATAGGCTGATGTGGTGGAGGAGCAGGTGTAGTCCTGGGAATGATTTAACCGGGGAGATTTAGTTAGTGGGGTGTATAAAATTCCTTGTTCTTGTGGAAAGTTTTATATAATCCTTCCGGTGTATGAAATTCCTTGTTCTTGCGAAAAGTTTTATATAATCCTTCTGGGAAGGATTTAACCCGGGGAGATTTATTTAGTGGGGTGTACAAAATTCCTTGTTCTTGTGAAAGTTTTATATTGGTAGAACTCACCAACAATTTATTGAAAAATTTATTGAGCATCGCAACTCAATAGAAAAAACCTACTATTAAGCAAGCCTCCTTGAACTTTTGTTTGAGCTCTGGCTGAACATACATTCTTTCATCCTGAACAGTTTATACAGTTTGATGAGGCTACATCTGTTTCTTATGATAGGTTGTTTTTTTTTCATTGGGCGAGGGAGGCTATGGAAATTAAAAAACATATGTTTTGCTAATCTTTCAATAGAGACACGGGGAATTTAAATATTGATCCAGTTTATGATTATCTTTTGAAAAATGAACCAATAGTCAATAAGGGAATTAAAATTTTACATAATCACCAGGGGACAAGATTACCTACTGGACCGAAAAGAGTTGTTTCAATATTAGCTAAAAAGAGGATTATTTTGTAACAGAATAGTTAACATAGTTTCAATTTTCATAATTTTTCCTCAGTTGCTTTGATGTTCTCTTTGAAGAAACTCTAATAGCTTCTTTCCTCTATGTGGATCAGTGGCGACAATAATTTTTATTGTTATTGGCGGTGGATTTATTAGTCTCGTTTGAGGTTTCTTTTGTTGAGTTTTATCTCTCTTTGTTGTTTATTTTTTCTTCTTGGACTTCAACATTTTGGTAGATCTGACCACTAAAATCATATTTTTATGAATATTGCATGCTTGAAACCGTTAAATTTTCCAAATATTGGGGATAGTGCCCCCCCAGTCCCGAACTGACGAGTGTATGTGTTGTGTCAAAACCAATGACCAATTTACGTACGTTTTTGACAGAGTGGGAAATTAAAAACCCTAATCGCAAAAACTTCACTTTGTTACAGGTTTTGATACAATATCCCAGTGCCCTGTCAGAGTTGCCATGGTGAAAAAAGTTGCCCAGCGCCCTGGAGAAAAAAATTAGGCACATCAGGGTTTCAAGCTCTTTTTCGAAATTCTCGAAAATGTGAGTTTGCACTCTAATTTCGCTCCTAAGATAGACATTAATAGTATTTAACATTTCTTAGAAAAACTAGACATTGTTTTCAAATCTCGCGGTTTAATTTTCACTTAATAAAGGGGCTGGGAGGGAGAGCATTCGAGAGGGAGTTTTCATCATGCAAATAAGAGTTTTTAAACATGGAGATTTCACGATCTGATCGTGGAGATTTTACCATCAAGAGATTTCACCATCAAATATGGCTGTACGCAGTATGCTGGCGTCCCGGAAACGTTGTTGGCATCTCTCCAAAAGCTCAGAAAATGGGCTGACAAAGCGGGTGCAATCGATACCCGTTGGTCTAGTCTTTCAGTAAAAGGTTTTATTTTTTGTCAATGACTGTTTTTAGAATCTATAAATAATTGTTTTTGTAAAAATAAAATACTTATCTTATTTCTGTGCAAAGTCTAGCAACAATGAAGCTGTTAGCTCCTAGAAACTTTCAAAAATGATGTATATTATGGAATTTTTCTATACTAACAAACTGCTTCTGTTTACATCTTTGGTATGAATGCAATGAGCAAATGTTTCACGATAATGTTTCGCTTGAAAGTTTAAAATAGTTCTGTTTATCTGCTCAGATATAGAACAAATTTTACGCTTAAGCGAGCAACAATTTTAAAGGTATTTAATTAATTATAGTTTTTTCCCTAAAATATCGGAAATTGCTTAAGGGACAAAAACCATAGAAAATAAATTGAGACTTATTAATATTTACATCAAGTAGTTTTTTCTATTGCTTTGGGACCTTGGGCCGCAAATTGCGAAAAACTCATGAGTATAGAAGGTTGTTAACTTTGTACTACGTCCCTGTAGCTTCCATTGCAATTAATTGTTCTAATGTCCTAATTGTTCTAATTTTTAAAAGTAAATAGCTTTAATTTTGGGGTGAAAGAGTGGGTCGGTATACATCCCTGGTTCCTCTCTAAGTTGTGTGGTCAGAAAACATGATATAAGTCGAAAACAGGGGCGGTTCCAGAAACACCAAAGGAGTTTCATATGTCCAAATTGTATTGCGAAATTTGTATGTATAAATGCATAATATATATGCGCGATCTGCATCTTCCAAAAAAAAAGTTTTTGAATACGGGAATAGACAGGGCTGGAATTGCAGGTTTGTAAACTAAAGATATTAAATAAAAATTAAAATAAAGTAAATATATAAATAATAACAGAAATTATAGATTATGAAATAACAAAAATAATAATGGTAAAAAATATTAAAAATAATAATTAAAAGTTATATGTAGTTTTTTATTCTTAATTTGTGGCTCCGGGTATTGAAGTATGATATGCTGCTAGTCTATTGCATCACTCTGTCACGTGGTTTTAAACGACTGTTGAATTTTGTACGTATTTGTTTTTTTATAAAGTTAAACAAGACTGCATGCTAGCCAGTATAAATTGTTTTGCTACATTCAGACCAACGAAGTTTTGAGAAGTATAGTATAGAAGTTTGTGACGTTTTATATTGTATTTTGAGTTAATCTTTTTGTATAATATATGTTGTGAAATTAAATTTTTATATTTAAAACGAAAATTTAAACATATTTTTTAATTTTTTTTTGCAGATATTTATGTATTATATTTTGAGTTAATCTATTTATAAAAGATATTTTGAAATTAAATATTTATATTTTAATAGCAAGTTCATACACATATTTAAATTATTTTTTTTATATTTTTAGTTAAAGCAGCACCTGAATTTAATTTAGATGCTAAGCTGGTTTCGCAAATCGTCAATTTAGTTCGAGAGAAAGCAGAGGTCTTCAACGCGAATATAGAGAAGTTTGATGTTGATGAATTCACTGATGCAGTGGTAAGTTATACCCTGTTGAAAGATGGGTCACTTTTTACGTAATGTGGGTAGCTTTTTTCATAATTTTCTTGGTAAATCCTGACAATGTTTTTGTTTTATAACCTCTCGACTAACTGAGTAGGCAGATTTTAGTTATAGGTGTTATCGAAATTTGTGATAGGAATTTATAATATATTAAAGTACTAATTCTAAGTAAAAAAAATTAAAAAAGTTTTACAGAAAATTAACAGGAAAACGCAATAGCGTTTTTCTGTAGGCATGTGTCAAGAGAAAATAATAATAATTCAATTTTACTATTTAATCATTGTTTTAAGTTTAAAACCTCAAATATAAAACCTTTTTATTATTAAAAAGGCTATTTCAATTCTCTGGCTCAATAATTTTAATAATTATTATTAATCATAATTATATTAGTAATTATAATAATCATTAAGTGGGGACTATGTGAGAAGGAGTTAAGTTTTACCAAAACTTTCAAGCTTATAGTGTATTTGTGTATGTGGCGTATTCTACAATTTTCATTTAATGTACACCTACTAGTATATACAATATACAAATACAATTTAGGATATACAAATAAAATATAAAAATACAATTACTAATATACAACCATATACAAAATAAAGCATACAACTCAAAAACAAGTTTTTGTTGCGTAAATTCTGTCTATTGTTGTCATGATTGAATCGTGAAAAGAAGCATGCAGACGATATTCTTGGTTACAAACGGGATATTCTTGTTATTCATCCCATTTTTTCTTCGTTTGTTCGAACTTACCTCCTCCTCACTTTTTCTCCGTCCAAAAATTGCCCCCTATAATAAAACTATATGTACCGGTGAACGGTTTTTTGCAAATGGTTTCTGGTGCGTTTTTAGAGCCAATTCGAGCGTTGTTCTCATCGTCTTTAATGATTTGAGCATGCCGCTGTGTCTTATTTTTGGTATATGCTTGACCGTCTTGGAATGTTTTCATATGATTTTCCAACAAAACGAAACCAAAGTTAGTTAATCCTACTGTTTGTACCATAGCTAAAACGGCTACAAATTTTACTGTTTTTTTTGTTTGTTTGTAATCTTTGTATGAAGAGACAGAAAAGACTGGGTCAGAAACTTTTTAGAAACTTCCCTCGCTGATGCAGCTTGCATAATTAACATTGCGGTACAATAGAAAGAAATGCTAAATTACTCTTGCGCAGGGGCACCGGATTCGTGAAAAGAGGCAAGCAGAAGGTATTCTTGTTTACAAACAAGCTCAACCGAACATTTTAACCAGTTAATTTAGCTGTAGCTTATCGTCGATCTATACAAGGATCAATTGGGTAAAATAGCTATTATGTTCAGTAGGGCTATTCAACAAATATATATTAGTAGCTATATCTATAAATCAAGTGATAAAAGTGACATTTTTACATCAGAAGAAAATAAGGATTCTATTCATGTCTTAATAGTCAACTAAGGAGTAAATATAACAAATAGCATAATATAGTTGGTTTATGATTTTTTTAAAGTCAATTAAATAATAATTTGAAGCTATTAGTCTTGAATAATGTTAATAATATTCATATATAATATCCATATTATAATGATAATATCCAAAATATAATAATATAAAAATAATGATGATATAAAAATTTTGTGAATAGCATAAATTTATGGCAGTGTTGGTCTTTGGCCATAGCAATTAAGCAAGTTGAACTTCTAGAGCTCCAAGATGATGTATATTTTTCGCTCATTTTCTGCTGATTTTTCACGCACGTTCATTATTCTTAAACTTGGCGCCAGCTGAGTGTAAAACCACCCAACTCCGTATGGAAATCTTTCCAAAAAAATTGAGTCCCCTGAATTTTCTAATTTTGAAGACACATATTGTTGTGTATGTTTTCACTTAATCAATTAAAAAAACGGCTTTTATTTTTAGTGTCCTTGGTACTTAAAGCTAAGTATAAGAAGAAAAAAAAGCTTGATCTAATCTATCATTTTATTCATCTTCAAATTGGATACAGAAAAAGTTTGATGCTAATGATTTCAGTGCGGCCTTCGAAGTCCACAGGCCGTAATACAATGAAAATATCACTAGGCAGAAACTATCAATCTTCAGATGTAATGATACACCACCAGGCGTAACAATCCAGAATCTGAGCCACTGCAATTCAACATTTAAAGACAATTCAGTCTTAGAAGTCCACAGGCCGTAATACAATGAAAATATCACTAGACAGAAATTATCAATCTTCAGATGTAATGATACACCACCAGGCGTAACAATCCAGAATCTGAGCCACTGCAAATCAACATTTAAAGACAATTCAGTCTTAGAAGTCCACAGGCCGTAATACAATGAAAATATCACTAGGCAGAAATTATCAATCTTCAGATGTAATGATACACCACCAGGCGTAACAATCCAGAATCTGAGCCACTGCAATTCAACATTTAAAGACAATTCAGTCTTAGAAGTCCACAGGCCGTAATACAATGAAAATATCACTAGGCAGAAATTATCAATCTTCAGATGTAATGATACACCACCAGGCGTAACAATCCAGAATCTGAGCCACTGCAATTCAACATTTAAAGACAATTCAGTCTTAGAAGTCCACAGGCCGTAATACAATGAAAATATCACTAGGCAGAAATTATCAATCTTCAGATGTAATGATACACCACCAGGCGTAACAATCCAGAATCTGAGCCACTGCAATTCAACATTTAAAGACAATTCAGTCTTAGAAGTCCACAGGCCGTAATACAATGAAAATATCACTAGGCAGAAATTATCAATCTTCAGATGTAATGATACACCACCAGGCGTAACAATCCAGAATCTGAGCCACTGCAATTCAACATTTAAAGACAATTCAGTATTAGAAGTCCACAGGCCGTAATACAATGAAATTATCACTAGGCAGAAATTATCAATCTTCAGATGTAATGATACACCACCAGGCGTAACAATCCAGAATCTGAGCCACTGCAATTCAACATTTAAAGACAATTCAGTCTTAGAAGTCCACAGGCCGTAATACAATGAAAATATCACTAGGCAGAAATTATCAATCTTCAGATGTAATGATACACCACCAGGCGTAACAATCCAGAATCTGAGCCACTGCAATTCAACATTTAAAGACAATTCAGTCTTAGAAGTCCACAGGCCGTAATACAATGAAAATATTACTTGAAAGGGAAACCAATCTTCAAATCTAATGATACACCACAAGGCATAGTAATCCAGATTATGAGTCATGGCGATTTAACGTTTAAAGACAATGTGACCTTAGAAGCCCACTGGTTACAATGCAAGGAAAAAGTCCAGATTCTGAGCCTTTGCAATTCAACTTTTAAAGACAATGCGGCCTTAAAAGTCCACAGGCCACAAAGGATGGAAAAATATCACTAGGAAGAAAAAATCAGTCATAACTCGTTAAAAATAATATACTCATGTCCTAGCAAATAGGGTAAACAATATAACTGACAGTCTCCATTTTACCACATTCAGACTTTTCACATTGACCTTGATTTGAGCATACTGACTAACTTTTTTATTTCTTATTTTAAGATTCTTTTGTTTCTTATAGGCAAGCAAAATAAGTGGTAGCCTTAATTTGTCGCAATCAGAAAGCTTGACCTATACTGACGAGCAACTTATTGCATATGCAGGAAGTATTGGACACATAATAAATCGTACTCATGGCCTAAAATCAATGATTGGAACCTTTGAACTGGACGCTATAACACCGCCTGTAAAAGAGCGAGGAAAACGGCAAAAGCAAACGATTGCTCCGGAGAAAAAACCTGAAAAGGTGAGTTCTAAGTGCGTGTTTGAGCATACCGGGATTAATTATCCACCCAGCCTGATTACTCATCCTTTGTGTAAGTGACACCAGAGCTTACAGAGATTGCTACTAAAAAAGGTATGGATTACTGGTCGGCAAGGCTGTATCCAGGGTTGAATTTAAATTGACCTAAATTTGAGGATTTTAAAAATTGTCGCTGCAGGCAGCCAATAATGTGTTTTAACATGTGCAGCAACAAAATCAAGAGGAAATATTATATAGTTATTATATACCAAGTTTGTATTGTGTTATCTCTTCCAATGAAAAAGAAAGAACAAAAGGAAGAAATGAAAAATGAATAATACAAAGAGAGAAGTAAACAAGGATGATTTTCAGCCAGTAAATAAATGAGAGAAACAAAGTTAGTATTTCAGCAAAGACCCCAGATAAGCTGTCTCCAATCTTAAAAAAGAAATATCTTCGTTGGTTTCTCTTTTTGTTTTCTTTGTTTTATCGTTCTTTGTTTTCTCATAGGTCATTTATAGCCAGTGTGGTCTCAGAGCGTGTTTACGTTATCTTCTCTAATTAATATTATGAATCTTTTCTATGGTCATTTCTCTCGCACCTAGAAAATCAGGTTCTGGAAAAGCTGATAAGCTTTAAAGAGCTTTTTGTAGAAAACTTACCTGCAATTGATATTCACCTACACTCAGCCAGCAGGTTAGGATGGGATTGGATGGTTCTCAAAATAGGGGTCATATCACGTTTTAGTAAATTTTCTTTAAATGACTCTTTTCTTACATTCTTTAGATGAATGGGATACTTTACTGTGCATGCAAATAGATATATAAATAATATATTTATATTAAAAAGTATTCCTATCATAAGCCCCGAAGAGCCGAATTTGCATTTCGGAGTCATAAAAACAATATAAGCAAAAAGGGTAATAAAAAAATCACGACAACTAAAAAGCTAACAAACTATGCCAAAACAATTCCTTAGTCAAGATAATTAAACTGCAAAATATTAACAAGTTGAAAAGATAAAAACTGATAAAACTAAAAAAAGAATCGAATAATATATACGTTAATAAAGTTTAAAAAATAAAATATAAAAAGGGGGAGGGAAACAAGCAAACGAACCTAAAACTTGGTTATCACCAGTGCCAAAAAATAAAAACGAAAACTAGCGGTTTATTTGATCAGTATTAAAGCGACAAACGTTTTTTTCATATTTGGTAAAGCAAAGAATGGGGACAAGTTGGGAACGGATTTAGAAACAGTTCATGGTAGGATGTATCTGTGTTGGGAGTGTCTTTAGGATACTTTTTTTTTCGTGCGATATTTGCATCGCGATGAATATAGCCAAGATTCTATTCCAGAAGAGTGGTGAAGGCGAGGGGGCGATAAAACTGCTCTAAAATCTTTATAAATAAGTTATTACTTTTTTCTATATATTTTGCTAGTTTTTGGAGTACTAAGAACGCTTTCCCCCTTCACCTAGGTCAAAGATCCTCTGGTCCTAGGTCAAAGACTATCTGTTCCAAATTGCGCCCTATCGAGAACCTATCCCGTCAATAGCTCAAATGTGTCCTTGAATTTAATCTTTCTTTGTGTTTTGAACTTCAAATGAAACTGTAAAAATTTAATGACGGAATAGAGAAATTAATATCATGCGCGATTAAATATAGTAATTTTAACGTTGTTGGTGTTAAATTATTCTTACTAAACTGAATGGTCTTTGTTTTGATACAGGTAGCACTGTAGTCTCTGTAAAACTTACGTCTGCTTTGTGGGCCAATGTTTGACCAACTAACCAACCAAATCAGCCAAGTCTTGAACATAGCCTAGACTGATATCCACGCATGAAGAGGGGGATGAGGTGGAGTGCGGTTAAACTGAAAGCAACTCTTCAATTAATCATCTTTTCGTGGAGATTTTCAGATTGCGGTTTGCGTCAAGAAATACAATCAGTCAGTATAACAAATGTTTCAAAACAAAACAATAAATACACTATTTATTAAAGGGTTGTATTATACATATGTAGGAAACTCGGGCGAACGTTCTTTCATACCGCATATATTTTGTTTCTGTGTCTATTAGCTTCGGGACTGGCCCCGCTACAACCCTTTGAGGTTGTTTGGGGATAGAATCTGAGGAAGCATATCACGTTATTTATTGTTAACTAGAAAATTTTGTCTTTTCCAAAATCTATACTCAGGTTCAGCCTTCTTTGGCTCAGCAAAATTAACTAAAACTTAACTAACAGTTCTGAATATGGAATTTCCGAGCCATGGGAACCAATAACTAGAGTACGTTTCTGAATTTTTTAACACGGCCTAAAATGCCGTGTTAAATTATGCTGTAAAAAAAAAGAAAAAAATTACCGTTCAAATTCTTTTTCTTCACATTACCCCAGAAACCTCATGCCAATTTGAATGAACGAGTGACATTCATTCAACGCAAAAAAAAGTTTTCTATTTATATTTTCTGTGTTTAAGACCTAAAAAAGACTAAAAATGCCACGCCGGGGTAGCTTGCTCTAAAAGCGACAAAGTTAGAAAATAAATTGTAGTTTTTTAATATAATCGTTTACCAATTTCACATTCGCTCTCTGTATAATTGTATAGAAGTCCCCTCTCTCTAGTACCTGGGTATAGCCATATGCCAGACTCTTTAAGTTTTTTGATTTTGTCGTTACGAATTATTTTGGCCCCTATTTCGATAACAGTCCATTTTATCCCTCTCCTGAACGAAAAAATATGATATGTCATGATGTGATATTTATTGAAGCTTTTATGTGCCATAGGCCACGGTTAATACAATTTTATGTGCTACAGCTGATACAAAATACAACAGCACAAGAATTATGAGCAAAGACACTTCTTTAAACCTTTTTAAATCAATTTACTCTATTAACAGATTACAGACAATGGTCCATATGTGGCATAATTGTACCCACCTATAGACCCTGTAAAACATCTTATCTCTCAGTATAACCTCTACCGTTCCTCCGTCGTATACCACTCCCAAAAATTTCCCCCTTCCGACAATTTAATTTTTCATAAAAGCCCAAAAATGAATTAAATCATCCTTTCCATCTTCACACATTTGGCAAAATCAAAGAGCTATCTTAGACTTCACCCTTCCCAAATACTTTCTCTTGTCACCAAATGGTCCCCTCCCCCTGCTGATATTATTCACTTTATTCCCCCTTTATTAGTCCTTGCCTTAAAATAAATTTCATCCCCTCATGCTTCCACAATCGTAGGCGCTGTTATATCACAATTCTGTTTCCGGATTTCATGGCTCTCTAAAATAATCTTTAACTGGTTGGATACCCCCTCACCCCTTCTAACCCTAACCCTTTCCCGTATATAATATAATAGCAAAATCCTTAGTTCGTTTCATTTAGAAAATTACTATTTTTGAATTTTAATACTCGCTCCTGATTTAATTACTTACTTACTTGTAGATGTGGCTGGAATCAGGTGTTTCCACCTTCCCCGGCATCAAGGATCTTCGAGACCGGTTTAAACCACGTAGGGCCGTATGCTGCCAGCTGCTTTGCAAGTGGGAGCCATTGGGTTGCACACCCTCGACCGAACTTTCTGAACCCCCCAATAGGTTCAAGATCGGATTTAACCAAGTTTCAATAGCGTTTCCGCTCTCCTCCTTGGTGTCTCTTCCATGAGCTAAGGGGCTCAGCTAGGAGCATTTGGCGAGGCATGTACTCTGTTGGCCTCCGTAAGACTTGGCCCAACTGGTTCAGTCGACGCTCCTTGATCTTGATGAGAACGCGTCTCTTGATACCCCGGTTTAATTACATCCCAATTAAAACTGCTCTAAGAGAAGAATCGATAAGCCGAGTCCGTTGTCTGGTGATTTCTTGAATTAATTTGAAAGTAAAATCAACTTGATGGAAATGAATAAAAACTTGAGAGCCATGGTTTAATAGAGTAAAGCCAAGACAGATGGTCTCTGTGATAGACAAAGCTGCCCTACCTTTGTCAGAAGTATATTTTTCAGAACTGGTATAACTATTATAACAAGAGTCCTTCGAATATTTCAGATACAACTTCCCTGTCTTTTCTTTTCTACCTGATAGTCTAATTACAGAAATCTCTTTATGATATTTTGTGTCATTAATATTATATTACTACTACTTCTAACAACTCACCACAGCACCAAGCCACATAAGGTCAACATGGCTACGCACGCTCCTATTCCATCCTAGTTTATTCAAAGCCTCCCTCTGTGCACCATTCCAAGAAGTAGCATTATATTGTTTTGTTATATTGGCTATACTGAGCAGCAAAAAACAACGAACTTCAAAACTATGTTTAAAGTTTAATAAGTTAAAAGATCAAAATAATAGACATCTTAATTAAAATTAAAATAATAATAGTAATGAAATAAGAATGAAAATAACCAAAAAATGAAAATTAAATTGTAAAGTTCAAAAATTTAAAGTTAAAAACACTAAAATAAAGTTGGTGATTGAAGATTAGTAGCATGTTGAGTCCGATGTAGTGAATTATGTTATAAAAAGTGGCCCCGTCACTCACAACAAAACTTCATTTTGTGCTCTCCAAAATAATTTTGCTTTTTTCCTGTGCTAACTCTTGTATTTTTCACATTTTTGCTGGCGTGATAGTAAAGATTTACCGTTGGAATACAAGAAATTAAACTTGTGTTTATTGATGTTTTTTTTAAGACTTTAGGTGGAACGAGTACAGCCAAGACCACAGAAGAGTATGTTAAGCATATTTTCAAGAATTTGAAAAAAGTCAACCGACCTGTCAATTATTTTGAGTTTCTTCTTGACCCGAAGTCCTTTGCGAGATCCGTAGAGAACATTTTCCATTTTTCGTTTCTAATTAGAGATACCGTCGCAAAAATCGAATTAGGTAAGATATTTCACAAGTTTCCCTGAGTTCGGTTTCTGAGTTGCTGCCCTTGAAGAAATTATGTGTTAAGCAGGTAGTGTTTAAAAAAATCCACAAAAAAGAAGAATGATTAAAGAAAAAAGTTTTAAAGTAGTGGAGTAATATAGCTGAGGATTATGACCAGGGTTGCCAACCGGTGAGAATAAAATCACTAGATTTTAGTGATTTAGTGGGTCTCTCCAATAATCTGGTGATTTTTGTGCTGATTAAGTATCTTTTTTGTTTAGGCAATATAAAAATTACTAGAAGTAGTGGTAAATCACTAAGGGTAGCAACCTTGATGATGGCAGGTGTTAACAGGTTGACAGATATGCTATCAATGAACTCTTTCGTCCATAGTATCAGAAAGGATGAACTTGTAAAAATGGCAGGAAGACACTAGCCACCATAGTTAGCATAGTTAGCCACCACATGGTTAGCTGTAAAGTAAGTTATTTGAACATGTTTAGATGAGTCGTGTGCGATATTATATCTTATCTGGCACCTTTACAGGAGACAGGGATTCTTGGACGCGATTCCCGAAGAAGGGTAATTTTCCGTGGAAGAGGATTTTTCTGTTGTGGTGAATTTTACTAAAAAAAGAAGCAGTGCCCGGCAGGAGACTTAAGTCAAGTAGGCCAAGAATTTTACTCAAGGGGGAGGGAATTTTCTGCGTGGGAATAAGCTAAAAATTTGGCCGTGCACTCGAAATTTTAGTGTTTTACGATTTTGTATATTTTTTTCACATTTCGCTTTTCTTTTGTGAATTATTGCTGAACTGTAATAAAATAATTTCTGGTTAAAATGTTTTGTGTTTTTTTTTTATTATTAATCCCTGTGTCCATATTGTCAGACTTTTTTTCTTAAATAATGAACTAGGTAAACTCTTATGATCAAATAAAATAGGTGACGCGAAGTATAATAGGTTCCTCCTCTGATATTTTACTTTCACAAGCTTTTATTGAGCCCTGGTCAAATAATTCGTAGTAACGAATTGTAAGTAAGGAGCAAAGCAGCTCGTCACGTGTGAAGATTGGGAAGCTCGTCACATGTTGAGAGTGATCCTAGAAGATCGGGAGAGGGCTCGTTTAGGGGGAAATCAAAACACAAACGCTCAGGTAATGGCCTGAATGTGGAAAAAAATCCAACCGATTTTAACTTCCCCGACGATATTGCTATCATGGCCAGGCCATGATTTCCCAATAGGCCCACTAGGCTTGGGCCCAGGGGTGCACAATGCCAGGGGGTGCGATAAATTGTCACTGAGTGATTTTTGTCTTAACAAAAACTGAATTGATGTGATTAATCATCAAAGTGCCAGGTACACTCCGCCGCCGCGCTGCCTATTCACAAAAAAATAATTTTAAAACAATACAGGAATTCTGTGGGCACTTATAAACTTTCAAACGTCTCCCAATAATGACAGCTGAGAGTTTGGTATCATCTCTTTGTTTCGTTACTTTTGGCTCATCAGTTACGTTCTGTTCAGTGCTTCCACTATCCCGGATTTTCGGGGATTTCCCCGAAAATCTCGCAGAAGCGGAGTGGCAAAAACGTTTGAGCCTAGAAGCATCAAAGCTTTAAATTCGGCCCTATAGCTAGCGCCTCCCCCTCCCAAGAACATTTTTGCCCAAAGTTGTTCGGTCAAACTTATGAAATAGCAATTTTGTTCAGCATAGCTGAAAGGTCCAATAACTGTGACTTTGGGGATAAGATAACCCCCACAGCCCGTGGGGAGAGGGCTGTAAGTTGCCAAATTTACCTATTGTTTACATACAGTATTAGTTATTAGGAAGTGTAAACATTTTTTGTGTAGGGGGATTTTTATGGTGTGGAAAGGGAAGTTTATGGGGGGAATTTTCAATGAGAAATTTTACTGTGGCGAGGAGGGGATTCTTTTTATTGGTTCTTCTTTGTCTTTGCACACTAAATATAACTGGCGGGGATATCCTGGGGTAATTTTTCAGGGGGATTGGAGTTGTCTGGAGGTTTTTTTCATGAGTGCGGGAATTTTTCATGAAGGAATTTCCTGCGGGAGCAACTTCCCACTGGGGGTGCGGCTATTTCCATTAAAAATTTTCAACGGAGGGGAAATCCGACATGATTTGAACAGGGAAGCTGTATTTTTTGGCGTTATTTTCCATTGGGTCTTTTCAACTGAAAATAAGGAGCAACATTAAAACTTAAAACGAGCAGAAATAATTTCATACTTGAGGGGGAGGCTGTCCCCTCAAAGTTTGACTTTTTGTCCCAGTTCTTTAAGAACGACTCCTGAAACGCAAGGGCCGTTTGATTAGAATAAGATATTGTTCTTAAAATTATAAAATACTTTAGCGTGAAAATAAGGTATTGAGGAGGGATGAACCCGCTCACATACGGAGTGATATCTATTCGTTTTAATTTTTAATGTTGCTTCTTTCTTTCAATTGAAAAATATATTTTTTTAATTTAATTCCATAGACAAATTGAAGGTATTGCAAAAGTAACCAGTGACAAAAGTGAGCAAGGTGGTGTTGAATGTTGCTCGTTGACCAAGCAAACCTATGTCGTAGTTTTGTGTAGTTTAAAACAGTTATTTTCATTTTCTTTTTCCTTTCTACGTCTGGTGGTTAAAGTATCGATGATTTATTCCCGATTTACTTTACGACCCGCTACTGTGAAATAGTTTCCTCTAGTTTTTAAGTGAGGGCACAAAGCCTTATTAGTATTTCACACTATGATGTAATTTTCTTTGTTTAGTGGTTAAGTTACGTCACGTTAATTAAAATTTTACCCTTAAACAGGCTCATGCTAGGCGGGCATAAAATTCTTAAAACATCATAATCATCGTCCGAAATCATCACAATCATCATATGCAAACTATTCAATATTAAAAATATAAACGGAAATTAAGCTTCAAATTATTTTTTATCATTTCATATTTTATATTTAATTATATTTTATATTATTTTTAAAGCTTTAGTGATTGCTCATGGGGAAATCTCATTTTGTTACTACTGTAACGAGTTGTACATAATGTGACAGAAGGTTACATAGCTCAAGATTCATTGTAGAGCTCGAGTCTACTTGACACCAGGGTTGCCATCTGTAGCATGAAAATGCTATTTTAGTATCATTTCATTATGTGTAGCACTGTAGAATGTCCTCAAGGGTTACCATCTGTAGAGCGAAAGTGCTATTCAAGCACTACTATCCCTACTATATTTTTACGTTACTTTAAACTAACGTTTTTTTAAATGTTACTATCCTTATTTTTTTAACAGTGTAGCAAATGAGCAGAATTTTTCAGTGTAGAACGTCCTCAGGGTTACCACATGTGGAGCGAAAGTGCTATTTAAGCAATACTATCCTTTTATCGCTACTTTAAACTAACGTTACTTTTTCTATTTTTTTTTTTTTTTTTTTTTTTTTTTTTTTTTTTTTTTTTTTTTTTTTTTTTTTTTTTTTTTTTTTTTTACGCTACTAACCTTATTCTTTTTAACAGCGTTGTAAATGAGCGGAATTTTTGTAATAACAAAGAGTCGGTGAATCAGAAAAGCAAAAACCCTTTAGAAAAAGAAACAAGCCAGTAGGAGATTTATAAATAAAAATTTGGACTAAATTAGGATTAAAAATTACAAACAAAATTAGGATTTACAAATAAAATTAAAATTATAAGAAAAACAAAGATAGGCCCTGCTCAGTAATGGTTTAAAATTGCTAGCCTATGCTAAGTGGACATATTAAAGATAGCATCGTTAAAATGTTTATTGCTAAAAGCTGAGGCTTTTTTTGTATTAAGCCTTATAGACTTGAAAGGGATTCAGGAGACGATCGATCTTACTCCAGAAAAAGCTTTAAAAAACGCTATTTTTAATTTCTTTTTACATCTTTGACTTTCACTTGTCTTTACGCAGTGGAAAGGCGGTGGTGGTGAGAGGGGGAGGGGGCTGGGAAATTTATGGGAAGTGGAAGTATTCCTAAATCACGATTCTGATGATTAAAATATTCATTTGATATCAGGCTGATTCTAGGATTGTCTCGAAGAAATAAGATAGATGTCGAGGTAGAAATTGATTCCTTCATGACTTTGGTAGGAAAACTTTTTCAGTAATCTTTCTTTTCATTTTTCTCTGTTTTTATTATTATTTTGACTTGAAAGTCTTCCATTGATGGAAACTGTTCTCTATTCACATATAAATAGATAAATTAACAAATGAAGGTGATTCAAAATTGAGATCCATGCTGCTTTACAACCTGGCTTGTAAACTAAACAAAAGGAGTTCTAAAAAATACTAAAAAATAATAAAATAAAAAGACATATACTAAGAACCTATAAAATGCACATTTACATTACACATTTGTCTAAATGGAGAGTTTTTACTGACCTAGTTAGAGCGATGTAAAAGAATGATATATTTTTTGCAAAAAAATCGATTTCTAGTGCTCAAACTAAGCGAGTTCAATCGTTTTGGATATCTCTTTTTCATGAGAAAAGAGCTTTATTTTAGAGATAAAAATCTTTACAAGAGTCTCTTCATGCCTTTATGATTTAATTGGTTGATCCTGCTACTAGTAATAGTGAAAACTTGCTGCATTGCATCACTAACAAAGCTAATATTTGTCTCATAGTTACCTACTTTTGATAAGAATAATCTAATGGAAACTGTATTAACAGCGCATTTTTCTCGCTATTCTTGCTCCATGGATGTAGTGCTCCTAGGGGAGTAGCCTTTCCCTGTTCCATGGAGCTCAGACTTTCATAATCTTTTCAGTGAGTATTGACACTTAACAATAAGCGAATAAAATGGTTTGAAGAAGTTTTCCCCAAAATGAAACATCCAGTCTTCATGATATCCTACTTCCATCAGTACATCTTCCATCTTGGGTTGCAGGAACGTGTTAAAAAAGTGGAGATGAGTGCATCGGAGGGTACTCATGGGACTACTCTCTCCTTCTCGATCATGTATGTTGTAAAACCGTTTATTTGTTTTTGGACGCGTTGATTTTAAACTCAACGCGTTTCGCCTTCGCGTTCATTTCATCAAGGGGTTGTTGTAGTCGTTTCTTGAAATTCTCGAGGATAGCAATATTGTCGGAGAAGTTAAGATGGGTTGGATTTTTTTTTCACATTCAGGCCATTACTTAATCGTTTGTGGTTCTCTATATGTAGTCGATTATTATGACTGGCATTAACAGGATTCCTTAGTGAGTATTCGGAAGGGAAATATGAGGTCCGTTTTGGAGCAGTTAGGTCAGAAGTCATGTTCTTTGTCTGGTAACAATTTACAGATTGAGGCCGGGAAGGTATTTTTTCGGCCACTTTTCTGGGACCAAAAACCATGTAGGATCATCTCTAATGGGGTGGGAATAAAGTCACCAGAAAGGTTCTAAAAGAAGTTGGTACTTCATGAAAATGAGTAAAAACTGAGGCTTAATTGGGTAGAATGGGACATTGCACAGCCTTATTGGTGTTAGGCCTTTTGATTATGGGATTAATTATTAATAGTAGTAGCAGTGGTTGTGATAAAGATATACGACATTACGTATCATAACATATAGGCTGATTTTTACTCCATTATGCACAGTATCAGCCTTCTCAGCTATTCTGACCAAATGATTCTGGCGCGAAAAAGTTTCAAATGAGTTTCAACCCCTGAATTTTTGAGCACCCCATTAAGTCCTAGCATATGTTCTTGTATAATGAGTTTCCGTCTTCCATTTCTATCTTTTGTGCATTGTTTCACCCACTAAACATTGTGTCGTTTCAAATGCTCTGAGCTTTATATTCTTTTACTATATGAGCTAATATTTTGTTTTTGTTTTTTTTGTATTCAAAGACATCTTGCTGCCGCTAGCACATCTTCCCACTCGGGTTGCAGGAACGTGTTGAAAGAACTGAGATTTGACTATTGTGTGTGGCGTAAGGTACTTATGGGACCATCCCCTCTTTCTTGATCCTGCAGGTTGCCACTGAAAGACCGTATTGGGAGCTCTAAGGTTCCCCATCTCAAAACATGGCCTAGATATTATTATTGACGTTGGCGGATGATATTTGTAATAAGCTGTTGGTTGATTATTTTTCAGATTATAAAATTTGAGACTCGAGCTTTCTAGTGGATATTCGGGATTTTTCGGAGACTTGCATTTTAAAGGCCAGGATCCGATGCTCTTACTCTCCATTACTATGCAGTGATTCGTTTGTGGGCGCCAGAATCGGCTGAACGTGGTTATTGGTTAGTTTAAGCATGACGCGAAATGAAAAGACATATGGGAAGCTACTTCTTTCTACAATGATGAGTGTTTTCAATTATACTTCCCAGCTATTCAAGTTTAACCGCTTGCTTTAACTCCTCATTACCGCCCTTAATCTGAAGTGATGAGTTCGATGTCGCCATCAGTTTGTTTCTGGACACGTTCATTTCAGGCCCAACGCGTTTTGCCTTCTTGTTGATTTCATCAAGGGGTTGTTGTAGGCGTTCCTTGAAATTCTCGAGGACAGCAATATCGTGTTAGGTCTTCAGATGTACAGATACAAGCCTCAGTATTCAGATAGATAATGGAGACTATTTTTTATGTTTTTCAATGGCATGATGGGAAAATATCTTCCAAAGGCTTTCTCTTTTGAGAGACTCAAATGCTTTCTTAATTCGATGAATATCATGTAAAGTTTAGGTTGCCATTCACAGGATTTCTTAGCGAGCATTCGGAAGGTAAATATGAGGTCGGCGTTTGAGTGGTTAAGTCTGAAACCCTGTTGTTTGTCTCTGAGCTTGTCATGCAATTTAGATTTACACTGAATACGTTTGAGAATAATGTGAGGAACTTGGTTCCCGGTATACAAAGCTAGCTTATCTCGCGCCAGTTGTCGTGTAAAGATGCATCACCTTTTTTGAAGAGTCCAATCTAAAGGGACCTTCTTCGAGGAACAGGCGGTAGGAAAGAGAGTAGCCATTCAGACCTCAATGATCACATCGAACATGTCGTCACTTCAGTATCTTGGAGGCCTCGGAGATTTCGTCGGCTGTAGGTGCATCAGAAGTAATGTCAAGCGAGAACAGTGGTTCCGTTGGAATCCTAATTTCCTCAGTTGGTGGTGAACACCTTTGAGCTTTTTCAAGGCGTAGTGTCCATATTTATTGGAAACCTTCTGGGTCTGGTACTAGATTTCCATATTCGACTCTTGGTGGTCCTTTACAGTGTAAGTTCTCGCCGGCACTTCCTTTCGTTATCTTTGTAAGGTGTGGCTGTCTTCTCCTTTTGCAGCACTATACACAATTTTTTCTTCTTAAGTTGCCATGACATGTGGTGGCATGGTTGACGTGTAAGATGCCACCTCATGTGGCATCTTGATAATGGCAGAACGTCTTGTGCTGACGTTTGTGGATTGGGAAGGTTAGAACCAGTGCTTTAGTTTCCTGTCAACTTTTCTGTTTTGGATATAGTCATATTAAGGTATTTGTTTTCTATGAAAGAAGCGATTTCGCGTCGAGCCTGCAGCTATAACTTGCACCAAAAGGACAAGATACTCATATCATTAGATTCATTTCTATCCATTTGCCGTGATAGGAATACGATATTACTTAGCATTTTTCCGAGAGAAGGATGTAAACTTGCTTAAAAAAGAAAAATTGTCCTTTTTTCGACACCTTTTAATAAGTTTTCAACTTGTTTTTAATCTTAAAAACCCTGTCCGCCAAGCTTCAAGTATATGATTCGGTAATGTATAGAACTGAATCTCAGATATGATAGCACAATTTTCGCCTGTCGTTGAGACATTAAGACGGTAGGAGAGCAGAAAAATAACATACCAAAACTTTCAAAGGGAACATGAACCTTAGTGATTCAGTTGCCAATTCAGCTCTATAAAAGAAACAATGATAACTACTGAAAAATATGTATTACTGGATTTGAATGCGCTTAAGTACATTTTAGTATTGCGTTACGAAACAGATTTCAGAAAAAAATTGATATTCAGCGCTTTTTTTCTCTATTTTTTATTCTTAGGCATTAATCAATCCTTATTTTAAGAAAAATTTCGTTTTCAATAAGAGCTAATCAAGACCTTCTAGGCTAAATCTAGAAAGAGCTAGAGCTATGTTCTTGACTACGAGAGGATTCACATACGATCTCTTCTCCAAACAGCTGCAAGTATCCGTCAGTACACTAAACATCCACCTGATAAACTTAGATAAATGTCAAATCTTGCTAAAGATATCAAAACTAATTGCCGTCGGGACTCAATGTGTTTTTCTTAACCTTTAGATGAGAATGGCATCCCCATGATTGACCTGGTTCCGCAAGAAGAGAAAGAGGCATTAACTACCCAAGCAGTTGCTGCTGAGCCTAATCAGTTTGTCATGAGTATGGATATGGATGATTGGCAGGTAATTTGTGCGAGTATTTATCTTATACGCATATTTGTTTTAGCTATTCTTTACTTGAATAACGTGTACAAGCTGTAAAAATAATATTTGTCTTTCCATCTTTAAATCTGGTCCTGTGGTCATCATAAGCCCCGTGGATAGTAAGGTCCGTATTAAATTGAGTGATGCATAGCCCTGACGAGGATAAACTGGATGTAAAAGATTGGAGCTGTTCCAATATTACGAGATTATTTGGGCTCTCCGTTCCTTCATAAGCTAATTCTTCCGTCCCTATCCCCGAAAAGGAAATCCTGCTTGTGTGGCCTCATAGTGGCGTCAGGGGGAACATTCACTAGTTTTCCTAATTAGAACCGTAACTGCAATTAATGCTGAAGGGCGACTTGAGGAGTGGCGCCCCCCGAGGAAACTATAGCCTAGTAAATGACACAGCATTTGCACTTAATTTTGTTAATTGAATAATTCTTCTTGGTTTTGTTTTTTTGGTTGGCCCTATTTGGGCTGAAAACCTCTTCCTATCTAAATTATCCATTACGAGCTACTAAGCCATATTGATATAATGATTTTATTGATATGTTTTAAAGACGTATGTAAGGAGTCGGAGCTAATAGGATTGGGAATGTTTGTGCAGGATTTTGACTCTTGTTGATAGAAGAGCATTGCCAAGTGTGGAAACCATGGTGTTACCATGATTGACCCAGGATTGGACAAAGTCCACAGCTCAAATAAACCGTGATATTTTCATTAAATTTCTCAGAAATTAGTTTTACTGTTCATTTATTATTTTTTCATCTTTGTCATACGCAATGTTTTATTTTGCTTAGAAATAGATCGCGCCACAGAAAATACTTTGTTTTATGGTGCCAAAGATCAGATCCAAACGGGGCCAAAAGACGGGGTAATGCTGAGATAGCCAATCGAGTTCTCACGATTTAAGATCCCTAACTGAAGTCTGTAGTCACTTTTGAAAATCTAGATTAAAAGCGGACTTATTTCACCTTTTGGAGAGCCAATCTTTGCTTGTTTATTGGCGCGTTGTGTACCATGGTTTTGCTTTTATGGTTTTGGTGGCTGAACGGGACAAATAACAAAGATGCTGACAACAAGGTTACGAGTTACTGATGTTATCAGAGAATAAAAAAAAGGTCTGTTTTGAAATTCTTGATAAAAGTCCGTGTATCGATTTGTATTTAAGTGAAATTTTCATTTCGTTTCAGGATCTTATCACACTCTTCAGAGTATCGAAGTCGATGTTTCCTCCGTTGTAAAGGAATAAATATGTGACAGATGAAAGTACAACTTTCTGCCCATGTTTTTCTATTTCTAGTGTTAGTTTTTTACTTGATTTGAACTGTTTGATTATTGAAATTAAAGATATAGGCTTAAATTATAGTTATTTGAGAGCAATCCGATGCACCTTTAAATTGATTTCTGTATTCATTTAAAAATTGCCAAAAGAAAAGATTTAATTTTATCCTCAGATCGATACTATTTCAGTCGAGCTAATCAATGGTGATATCTTTCTTATGAAGTGATGGTTCTCGCCTCTCTTGCTCCTGGGGGAAAATCTTGATTAGAGCCCCGCTTCTGTGTCCCTCAAAATTCCCAAACCAAATCTTAACAAAACGTTCATTTATTTAAAAAATTATTTTCAATTAATTAAATAATAATTTATTATTTAAATTATTTAATAATGTTAATTATTTTGATTATTATTATAAAATTATTATTGACTGATTTTATTAATTAATTGTTTTCATTTATTATTTGCGCCCTGAAATCTATTCTGATAAAAATAAATTTGAAAATTATTATGACCGTTCGATTGTTTATTTGAAATTTTGCGCTCTTAAATTTCTACGCCCAGGGCAGGTGCCCACTGTGTTCCATCCTAAAACCGCTTTTGTCCTTGTGTCTCCCTCACCCTCATGTGCGTAGGCGGGACAATTACATGTCGTTTTATACACTCGAAAATAATGCTTAAAAAGATGATTCTTTGGCCTAGTATTTTTCATGTGGGATCTTCCTTTTGCTCCAAATTTTAGAAAACATATTTTGAAAGCATTTTGTATTTTTAAATTTATTTTACAAGTTCATCTATTTATATAGTCTTTCAAGTTTCGATTTGAAATTTGATATTAATTAATATTTTCTCAATTGTTGCTACTGAGCCATTGAGTTCTGGCCCTCGTGCGCCAAAAGGCAGAATTTTGATCCCCCCCCCCCTCTCTCCCGGATGTCCTACAGCATTTTTGGCCCAAATTTTAACAAAATTTTCATTTATTAATAAAGTCATTTTTAATTTATTAATCAATTAATAATGTATTTTTAATTATTTAAATTATTATTTATTTTTCATTATTATTTATTATTTAATTTATTATTCGTTCACAATTCATTAATCAATTTATTATTTAATTATTATTCTAATTTAATTATTATTATTTTTTGTGAATTAACCAATAATTCTGTTAATTTATTAACTGCCCTCTCTACTTACCTTTAATATAAATAAAATTTAAAAAATTACAAAATAAATTACAAACATTAGATTATTTATTTGAAATCTTGTGCACCTAAAACCACCTCTATACCAAGCTCTCCAAGCCACCTTTGTGCCATCTCATCACCTGTAGAAGGAAGATAAAGATAATACAGTGGTAGTAGAAACCAATCCATACGGATTTTTTCAGTTAATGGTTCTTTATTTTTACAAGCTTCATAAGGTCTGTCTAGTGAATAACCGAAGCGTCTTTCCTGTTGGAACCAGGTGACGGTAATAATTCTAAGGTAAATATGGTAAGCAATGGTAAATAATGACTAAAAAGCAAATAAACTTCATCTACATTGAGATAAAAAATGCTTGGCTCGTATTTTTATTTGATTTTTTGCTCGAACTTCGGTAAGAAAAAAAAAATGGTCACAGAGTGGCAGTCTTTTCAGAATAAAAAATCCAACATCGTCTCAACTTTCCTTGACTATTGAAAAAAAGAAGACTAAATCCCATCATTTAAGGACTTGTCATTTTGTCTTCTGTAAATTTAAATAAAAGTGAATGTCTGTTCACATTTCAAAGTATTTTTCAAATATATTTGTTGATTGCTTAGAGGAGGGAGGGCAAATTCGTCTTTTTTTAATTTTGTTTAATGAGAATACAAAAGAAAACACATTTTTAATGAAAATACTCCCACAATAGGTATTCAAAATAGATGTTATTTTAGCTCCTATAAAAAGGTTGCAACAAGCCAAGAAACTTGAAAAAAGGACATTTTTAATATTTCAGTATCTAACAGTGGTTGAATATCAACAATCCTCCTCGTTTTAAAATAAGTCACAACAACAAAAAACAAACAATAACTTCAAATTTCTGAAATTTAGTCGAGTCTGCTAGAGGGATTGAGGCAAAGCTTCACTCAATGAAGACGAGGGCGAAATCGTGTTTTCAGTACGCTTTCTTTGAACTCCGTATCTTCCATGCTTCTAACAATTGTTTAGCGAAATACAGAGAAAGAAAATGAACTTGAAGGGCCACTACCACAAAACAGTACCACAAGATTCCATAAGGGTAACCCTGAAACACAAAACTTAAGTTGACCAAATTTTGTTTTTCATTTATGTACAAATCAAATTCAACAAATCTATTGAGTAGCTAATACATTTGAATGAATCATAGGCAGAAGAATGACATTTCGTAATTTTTTTTCTGAAAAGTTTTAATATTCAATTAGTTTATAAGTAAAATCATTTTCTAGGCAGAAGTTATAGTTAGTTTTAAACAGATTTTTTTTTATTCAAATTCGACCCTTCTTTGCTTGTAATAGTAATTTTGGTGCTTGTATGATAAACCCCCTACCGCTAAGTTGTTCATACATTGACGCATTAGAGAAACGTTTTTTGTTAGTTAGTTTCTTTTAGCTTAGCGTGCGATAAAACAAAAAAAGTGACAGAATAAATGGAAAATATATAAATGGGCTATATATTTGCGCATTAGAGGGCGGTAAAGTATTTGGACAGTGCGAAGTTAGAAAGCAATTCTTACTACATAATATGCAGAATAATTGTACATATGCAGAATAATTGTACCTAACACATTAGGCATGCAGAGCCGCTATACTTCCCCCCCCCCCTAATGTGCAAATATATAGCCCAAATGTGATTCTAATGTATTATATTTTTATATTACTTTGGTATATTTCATTAGGATTGAGCGTCAGAGAAACATATTAGAAGAATATTAAGTAGGGGGTATATCATACAAGTACCGTAATTTTTTGGGATAAATATTTTATCTGGGGGTGGGGGGATCAAAAGGGGGAAAACAAAGATTTTCTCAGGGTTTCCAGGAGACATCCTTTGAGAAATTCAACAGCTTAAAGATATAATATCTATAATCATCCAAAACTGTTCCAAAGCCCAAAGCGGCCTAAAATTATGGTTTGGGTAATATCTCTAAAAACTGGCTAATAAACTTCCAAAATCCAACCTCTGATGCAACCTCCAGCTCAATAAAATGCTGGTTCTGCCCATCTATGATTTTACTACATTACTATACGTATTACGTTAGGACGCAACAATTGCCGTGCCAGAATTTCTATGGCTTGCGCAACAAAATCCTGTAGCTTTTTTAGTTTTCCCAGACTTTTGGTAAAGCTTCCTGACTTTAATTTCAGTGAAAAGGTAAATCCAGTGAAACCTGAGCAAAAGAAGCTGAAGCCAAGTGCTGTGAAAATGACAACGTAATTCACTTCATCCCTTTGGTATATGCGAAAATACTGTTTGACTCTTCTGTCAGCAATCAATTTTGGAATGACTTTTAAGTGTTCGGGCTATTTTAATATGTGAAATACAGGAAGACAAATTATTTCTTGTGGGAACGACAAATTAATACTGCAAAACCGCACAGCGGTCAAATACACCTTACCTTGGGCCTCGGATTTATCGTAATCTAGGACTAGCGCATAAAGCCTAGACAGACACCTCAATACCCAGCTGCAGGTATAGCATCCTCCCACTGTAGTTGAAAATACAGCTCCACACTTCTTAGATCCCGGATGTAGCAGGTTGTCTTGGTCAGCCTTTTTTGCGCCCCTTAGGGTAACACTAATATTTTATATTTTTCTCATATATCTTTTTTTTTTTGTTAGTTTTTTTTCAAGAATGGTCACACACAAAAGTTGTATGCAGTTTATTACGAAGGGTACTCAATAAGTAGTGGGTCAAATCACGCCCTAAGTCAGGAGTCCAAGACATATCACTGGAATGATAAGGCGTACTTTTTTGTGAACATGTCACTGAATACTGGCTGTTATTGGCTAGTTGATCTTCAAGATAGTCACAATAAATAGGCTCCTGTGAATTTCAAAATACTATAAGCATGCCTGAAGGCCTGCCATTTCAACAAATCGTGAACTCGACATGTTACTTTCCCCTATAACAGTGGACGTCCACGTGTGGTACTGCTAAATCCAGAAACAGTTCAAACTGGGATAGGAGACCCTTTCAAATCACCCTAAATGCCCTGCCATCGTCCATCAGACTTCGATTTAACTGGGGCCCCTTAATGCTCTCCCCAGAAACCAATTTTGATCCAAAAGTGGCTTGGTGCAAAAGTCCCCGAAATATTGGCAAGTAGAGATTTTCTTGTAAATATTGACAAAACTCAAGTATATATATATATATATATATATATATATATATATATATATATATATATATATATATATATATATATATATATATATATATATATATATATAAATATATATATATATAAATATATATATATATAAATATATATAAATATATATATATATCTATATATATAAAATAAGTTGTCTGTCTGTGGATGGATCAGGTGACGTCACCTGAAAAAACTGGATCAGGTGACGTCAAAACTGAAAAAACTAAAAAAAGGCAAAAACTACAAAAAAACTAAAAACTAATAAAAAAAATAAAAAAGCTAAAAAACTAAAAAAACTAAAAAAAGGCAAAAACTACAAAAAAAACTAAAAACTAATAAAAAAGCTAAAAAACTAAAAAAACTAAAAAAAGGCAAAAACTACAAAAAAACTAAAAACTAATAAAAAAATAAAAAAGCTAAAAAACTAAAAAACTAAAAAAACTAAAAAAAGGTAAAAAACTAAAAAAACTAAAAACTAAAAAAAACTAAAAAAAGGAAAAAACTGAAAATAAGCTAAAATAAAGGTAAAAACCAATAACAAACTAAAAAAAACAACTGAAAAAACTAAAAAAAGGCAAAAACTACAAAAAAACTAAAAACTAATAAAAAAAGTAAAAAAGCTAAAAAACTAAAAAAACTAAAAAAAGGTAAAAAACTAAAAAAAAATAAAAAATAAAAAAAAACTAAAAAAAAGGAAAAAACTGAAAAATAAGCTAAAATAAAGGTAAAAACCAATAAAAAACTAAAAAGAAAAAAAGGAAAAAACTAAAAAAAATTTTCATCTAAAAAACTAAAAAAAACTAAAAAAGGTAAAAACTAAAAGAACTAAAAAAGAAAAAAATAAATGACGAAACTCAAAGAGAAAGCGACCAGGACAAAAGGAATGTTCGATTAGCAATCAACAAAGCACCGGGACACAGGGAGTATAAATGACGACCAGGACATAAGTAAAAAAAAAACTATCTATATATATAAAAATAAGTTGTCTGTGGATGTGTGGATCGTGGATCAGGTGACGTCACCTGAAAAAACTGGATCAGGTGACGTCAAAACTGAAAAAACTAAAAAAAGGCAAAAACTACAAAAAAAACTAAAAACTAATAAAAAAATAAAAAAACTAAAAAAACTAAAAAAGGCAAAAACTACAAAAAAAACTAAAAACTAATAAAAAAGCTAAAAAACTAAAAAAAAACTTAAAAAAGGCAAAAACTACAAAAAAAACTAAAAACTAATAAAAAAATAAAAAAGCTAAAAAACTAAAAAAACTAAAAAAACTAAAAAAAGGTAAAAAACTAAAAAAACTAAAAACTAAAAAAAAACTAAAAAAAAAGGAAAAAACTGAAAAATAAGCTAAAATAAAGGTAAAAACCAATAAAAAACTAAAAAAAAAAACTGAAAAAACTAAAAAAAGGCAAAAACTACAAAAAAAAACTAAAAACTAATAAAAAAAGTAAAAAAGCTAAAAACTAAAAAAACTAAAAAAACTAAAAAAAGGTAAAAAACTAAAAAAAAATAAAAAATAAAAAAAACTAAAAAAAGGAAAAAACTGAAAAATAAGCTAAAATAAAGGTAAAAACCAATAAAAAACTAAAAAGAAAAAAAGGAAAAAACTAAAAAAAATTTTCATCTAAAAAACTAAAAAAAACTAAAAAAGGTAAAAACTAAAAGAACTAAAAAAGAAAAAAATAAATGACGAAACTCAAAGAGAAAGCGACCAGGACAAAAGGAATGTTCGATTAGCAATCAACAAAGCACCGGGACACAGGGAGTATAAATGACGACCAGGACATAAGTAAAAAAAAAAAACTATCTATATATATAAAAATAAGTTGTCTGTGGATCTGTGGATCGTGGATCAGGTGACGTCACCTGAAAAAACTGGATCAGGTGACGTCAAAACTGAAAAAACTAAAAAAAGGCAAAAACTACAAAAAAAAACTAAAAACTAATAAAAAAAATAAAAAGCTAAATAACTAAAAAAACTAAAAAAGGCAAAAACTACAAAAAAAACTAAAAACTAATAAAAAAGCTAAAAAACTAAAAAAAAGGCAAAAACTATAAAAAAAACTAAAAACTAATCAAAAAAAATAAAAAAGCTAAAAACTAAAAAAACTAAAAAAACTAAAAAAAGGTAAAAAACTAAAAAAACTAAAAAAAACTAAAAAAAAGGAAAAAACTGAAAAATAAGCTAAAATAAAGGTAAAAACCAATAAAAAACTAAAAAAAAAACTGAAAAAACTAAAAAAAGGCAAAAACTACAAAAAAACTAAAAACTAATAAAAAAGTAAAAAAGCTAACAAACTAAAAAAACTAAAAAAACTAAAAAAACTAAAAAAAGGTAAAAAACTAAAAAAAATAAAAAATAAAAAAAAACTAAAAAAATAGGAAAAAACTGAAAAATAAGCTAACATAAAGGTAAAAACCAATAAAAAACTAAAAAGAAAAAAAGGAAAAAACTAAAAAAATTTTCATCTAAAAAACTAAAAAAAACTAAAAAAGGTAAAAACTAAAAGAACTAAAAAAGAAAAAAATAAATGACGACACTCAAAGAGAAAGCGACCAGGACAAAAGGAATGTTCGATTAGCAATCAACAAAGCACCGGGACACAGGGAGTATAAATGACGACCAGGACATAAGTAAAAAAAAAAATTAACAAAACTAAAAAGAAGGTAAAAACTACAAAAAAACTAAAAAGAAAAAAAACTAAAAACTAATAAAAAAAAATCTAAAAATCTAAATAAACTAAAAAAGAAAAAAAAGGAAAAAAATAAAGGAGAAAAACAAAACTAAAAAACGAATGTATATACAGACCGGTACACCGGATACAAATGACGACCGGGACACAGGGAATATAAATGACGACCGGGACACAGGGACACAATTACAACGGGGACACCGGGGGAAACAGGGGGATATAAATGACGACCGGGACAAAAAACTAAAAAGAAAAAAAAACTAAAAACTAATAAAAAAACTAAAAAATCTAAAAATCTAAATAAGCTAAAAAAGAAAAAAAAGGAAAAAAATAAAGGAGAAAAACAGAACTAAAAAACGAATGTATATACAGACCGGGACACCGGGATACAAATGACGACCGGGACACAGGGAATATAAATGACGACCGGGACACAGGGACACAACTACAACGGGGACACCGGGGGAAACAGGGGGATGTAAATGACGACCG